>NW_026695161.1:0-13447 GCF_021218885.2 Marmota monax | reverse complement strand
GATTACAATTAGGATTAGCATTAGGTTTAGGGTTTGGCATAGGGTAAGGGATAGGGTTAGAGCTAGGAATAGGACTAGGGTTGGGGTTAAAGCTAGGTTCATGGCTCAGATTAGGGCTAGTTTCTGTGTTAGGATTAAGGGTAAATTTAGAGCAATGACTAATGGAAGAACTATGGTTTTAGGGTTAGTTTTAGGGTGATGGTTAGAGGTTAAACCTCTAGTGTTCGGATCAGGTTTATGGTTAGGGTGAAATTTAGAGCTGTGTTAGTGTTAGGTTAATAGTGAGGGTCAAGTTTACTTTTAGGGTTAGGGTTAGAACTCGAATTAAGGCTAGGGTTACTGTAAGGGTTTGTTTTAAGCTTAGGGTGGTGTTTAGAGCTAGGGTGAGTGTCAGGATGTGAGTCAGAGTTAGGGTTAGTATCAAGGTTAAGATTAGGATTCTAATTAGGGCTAGGGTTAGGTCTAGTTGTAGTGTTAAGTTTTGTTTTATGTTAAGGTGTAGGGTTAGCAGTATTGCTCGGGTTTGTTTTACTGTAAGGGTCAGTGTTAGTACTATATTTATGATTAGCATTAGGGCTAGGGCTAGTGTTAATGTTAGGCTTAGGCTTAGTCTTAGAGTTAGCTTTAGAGTTAGGGTTAGATCTAGGTCTAGGAATAGGAATAAAGATTTGGCAGTGGTTATTGCTAGGTTATGGCTAGGGTTAGGGCTAGAGTTAGGATTAAGGTAATGGATAGGGTTAGAATTAGGTATAGGGCTAGTGTGAGAGTTAGAGTTTGTCTTAGGGCCAGAGTTAGGGTTACGGTTAGGGATAGGGTAATATTAGGGCTAGAATTAGGGCTAGGGTTAGTGTTCACCTTAGGCCTGGCGTTAGGGTTAGGGTTAGGGTTAAGTTTAGCGTAAGGAATGGCATTATAGCTAGGTTTTGAGATAGGGTGAGAGTTAGAATTAGAATTAGGGTTAGGGCTATGATTAGGGTTAGGGTTATGATTAAGGCTAGGTTTGGGGCTAGGATGAGGGCTATGGTTTATTTTAGTGTTATGGCTAGGATTAGGGATGGGGCTAATATCAGATCTAGGCTTATGTTTAAAGATAGTTTTACAGTTAGGTTTATGGCTACATGTGATATAAGTGTTAGGTTTAGAGTTAGGGTCATGTTTAGAGCTAGGTGTATAATTAGAGTCATGTTCTGGGTTAGTAATTTGAGAGGTTAAGGTTTAAAGTTAGGGCTTGAATTATCTTTATTGGTCGTGTAGTGTAATTGTAGGGTGAGATTTAGGGTTTAGGTTTGGTTTAGAATAATGCATAGGTTTAAGATTAGGGATAGGGTTAAATTTAGGCCTAGGGTTATGGTTAAGGCAATGGATAGGGTTAGAGATAGGATAAGGGCTAGGGTTATTATTTTGATTAGGGCTAGGTTTAGGATTAGGTTTAGGGTTAAAACTCGGGTTAGGGCTTGGTTTGGGGTTAACAGTGCTAGGGTTAGGGGTAAGGCTAATGTTACAATTAGGGTTAAATTTGGGTTAGGGTTAGAGGTAGGTCTAGTTTAGGGTTAGGGTTAGGGTGATGTTTAGACTAGGGTGAGTATTGTAGTCACAGTCAGGGTCAGTGTTAATTCTAGTTTTTAGCTTAAAACTAGAATTAGCACTTAGTCTAGAGTTAGGGTTAAGGGTTTGCTTAGGTTAAGGGTTAGGGTTAGGGCTATGGCTTGGTTTTATTTTAGGGCTAGTGATATATTTAGAGTTAGGGTTAGGCTTAGGGCTAGGTTTTGATTTAGAGTTAAAATTAGATCTGGGTTAGGGCTAGAGCTAATGATAGGGCTAGGGTTAGGGCTAGGATTAAGGCTTGGATTATGATTCCGGTAAGGAATAGGGTTCGAACCAGGGATTGGGCTATGGCGGGAGTAGATTTAGTCTTAGGGCTAGGGTTAGGGCTAGGGTTAGGAATAGGACTAAATTAGGGCTAAGATTATGGCTAGGGTTAATTTTGGGGTTAGGTCTAAAGTTAGGTTTAGGGTTAGGATTAATGCTTGGTTTAGGCCTAGGATAAGGGCTGGGTTTTGTGTTAGGTTTAGGACTAGGATTAGAGCTATGGCTAATGTCAGGTATAAGGTTAGGGTTGGGGATAGTTTTAGGATCATTGTTTTGGCTAGGTCTGTTGTAGTGTTAGGTTTAATGTAAATTCAGCATTAGAGCTAGGAGACTTATTAGGGTCATGGTCATTGTTAGAGTTTGCTTGAGGTTAGGTTTATGGTCATGTCTTGAGTTAGCAATAGGGTATGGTTTAGATACTGATAGGGTTTTGTTTAGTGTTTAGGTTTAGGGTAATTGATAGGTTAAGGGTTAGTGATAGGGTTAAGTTTAGGCCTGGGGTTCTCATTAGGGTAAGGGTTATGGTTAGTATAATTGATGGAATTAGAGCTAAGTTTAGGGCTAGGTTTCTGCTTAGGAATAGACTTTGAATTAGCGTTAGGGTTAGGGTTAAAACTAGGGTTAGGCTTAGGTTTATGTTTAGCAAAAGGATTAGTTTTTGAGCTAGGGTTAGGTTTAGGGTGAGGGTTAGGTTTAGGGTTACTTCTAGGGATAAGATTATAGTACTCATAGGGTTAGGGTTAGGATTAGGGCTAGTGACATCATTAGGGATAGGATTAGGGTTAGGGTAATTTATACAATTAGATGTAGATTTAGGGCTATGTTTAACTTCAAATTGAGGTTTAGGCTTAGAGTTAAGGCTATGGTTATGTTTAGGTTTATAGTAAGGGTTAGGGTTTGAGCTAGGGTTAGGTCTATGGCAAGTGTGAGATTTAAGATTAGGTCTAAGGATAGTTTTCCAGTTAGATTTAGGTTTAGCCTTAAGCCTAGAATCATCAATAAGTTTAGGTTTAGAGTAATCGGTCGGTTTAGAGCTAGGTTTAAGGCTAGGGTTAAGGTTAGGATTAGGGTTAGTGTTAGGGTTAGATTGAGGGATAGGTGTAGGTTTATATTTAGAATAATATGTAGGCTTTGAGCTAGGATTAGGACTTATGCGAGAGTTAAGTTAGGGTCAGGACTAGGGTTAGGGTTATGGTTATGCTTAAGGCTTGATTTAGGCTTAAGATTAGCTGTAGGTTTTATGTTAGGTTTAGGGCTATGGGTAATGTAAAAGCTAGGGTTATGTTGAGGGCTGGTTGTAGGATTAGGGTTATGGCTAGGTCTAGTGTTATGTTTAGATTTTTGGTAGGGTCAGATTTAGAGACAGGTTTACTCTAAAGGCAGAGTCGGTGTTTGGGTTAGAGTTAGTGTTAGGGTTACAGCCAGAATTAGGACTATGTTATGTCTAGGGTTAAATTAGTGTTATTATTAGGGCTAGGGCTATGTTTATGTTTAGGTCTAGGGGAAGAGTTCAGGCTAGATTTAGGATTTGCTTTTGGTCTAGGGTTAGTGTTAGTGTTTGGTCTAGGGTTAGGGTCAGCTTTAGACCTAGGGTTAGGGTCAGAATAAGGGTCAGGGTTAGCGTTAGAGTTTGGTATAGGGTTAAAGCTCGAATGATGGCTAGGGTTAAGACTATTAATAGGGTTAGAGTTTTGGTTAACCTAAGATTTAGAGATAGGTCTAGGGTTACCATTAGTGTTAGGTTTTTTCTTAGGTTAAGGGATAGCCTTAGAGCTAGGGTTAATTCTAGAGTTAGGGTTAGGGTTAGGGTTAAATATAAATATATTTTGAGCTTGGATTAGGGCTAGTTTTTGTATGAGGATTAGGGTTAGATTTTTGCCTTGGCTAATATAAGAGCCCGGGTAACAATTAGGGTTAGTTTTAGGGTTAGAGTTAGGGGTAGGTCTAGTGTTAGGTTTAGGTTTAAGATTAGGGTAATATTTAGAGCTAGGGTTATTGTTAGGATATGAGAAAGCATCAAGGTTTAGTTTTAGGGTTAGGATTAGCACTCAAATAAGGGCTAGGGTTACTGTTCGGTTTAAGGTGAGGGCTGTATTTAGAGCTAGTGTTACTGTTAGGATATCTCTCAGGTCAGGGTTTGCTTTAAGTTTAGGGTTATGACTTGAATTAGGGCTAGGGTAACTTTTAGGGTTTGGTTTAAGTATACAGTTGCCTTTAGAGATAGGGTCAGTTTCAGGATATGAGTCAGGGTCAAGGTAAGTTTAAAGGTTAGGGTTCGGACTCGAATTAGGCTAGGATTACGTCTAGGTGTACTGTTAGGGTTTGGTTTAAGTTAATTTTTAGTGTTAGGGCTGTTGCTCAGTTTTGTTTTAAGTCCTAGGTTTAGGGTTTGGGCTAGTTATAAGATTAGCATTAGGGTGAGGGCTAGTATTAGTGTGTTAAGCTTAGGTTTGGGTTAGGGTTAGATTTGGATTTAGCATTAGATCTAGGATTAGGGCTAGGTCTAACTATAGGGCAAGGGTCAGGGCTAGGGTTATGGTTACTGTAACAGATAGGGTTAGAACTAGGGCTAGGACTAGGGTGAGAGTTAGGGTTAATCTTAGGCCTAGGGTTTTGGTTAGTTATAGGAATAGGGCTAAGATAGTGCTAGGATTAGGGTTAGGGGTTGTGATCAGCTTATGCCTAGTGTTAGGGCTAGGGTTATAGTTAATTTAAGGGTACGGCATATTGTTACAGCTAGGTTTAGAGGTAGGGTGAGGGTTAGAATTTGGTTTACGGCTAGGGTTAGGGTTAGGGTTATGATTAAGACTAAGTTTAGGGCTAGGATGATGCATAGGGTTACTTGTAGGGTTAGGTCTAGAATTATGTCTATGGTTTATGTCAGCCTAGTGTTACAGTTTGGGGTAGATTTAGGGTTAGGTTTGTGTCTAGGTCTAGTGTAAGTTTTATTTTTATGGTAAGTGTCAGGTTTAGAGCTAGGTGTATTTTTAGGGTCAGGATCAGAGTTAGGGTTTGTTTTAGGTTAAGGTTTAGGGATAGTGCTAAAATGAGCATTAGGGTTAGGGTCAGGGTTAGGGCAATTGATTGTGTTATTTTTAGTTTTCAGGGAAGTTTTAGGGCAATGGAGAGCTTTAGGGTTAGCAAAAGGGTTAGGGTTATGCCTAGGGTTATCATTAGGATTAGGGTTATCATAAGGATAATATATTGGGTTAGATCTATGGTTAGGGCTAGGGTTAGGTTATGATTAGGGCTAGAGTTAGGTTAGGTTTTGAGTTAGGGCTAGTAACCCTAGCTTAGGGTAGGATTAGGGTTTGATTTAGGGTAAAGGTTACGTTTTGTGCTAGGGTTAGGTCTAGGACGAGGGTTAGGCTTAGTGTTATAGTCAGTATTAGGTTTAGGGTTAGGGCTAAAGTTTTCATTAGGGTTAGCATTAGGTTTAGGGTAATAGATTGGGTTAGATATAAGGTTAGCTTTATGGTTAAGGTTAGGTTTAGATTTAAGTTTAGTTTTAGGCCTAGGTTTACTGTTGTTTTCAAGGTAAAATTTAGGTTTTGAGTTAGGGTTAAGGCTATGGCAAGTTGTAGGTTTAGGGATAGGTCTAGGGATCGGTTTATGGATTGGGTTGGGGTTTCGGTTAGGGTTAGGGATAGGGTTATTATTAGGGTTAGGGTTAGAGTTAGGCTAATGCCTAGGGTTAGAGCTAGTTTCAGGTTTAGGTTTAAGGTTAAGATTAGGGCTATGTTTAGGGTTATGTTTAGAAATAGTGCTAGGGTCATGTTTGGGCTAAGGGTTAGTCTTTGTGGTAGGGTTAGGACTGAGGTGAGGGTTAGGGTTAGGGTTAGGACTGGGGTTAAGGTTAGGGTGAGGGATATGTTAGGGTAGGTTTAGGCCTCGATTAGGGTTAAAGTTATTTAAGTTTTGTGTTAGATTTAGGCCTAGGGTTAGTGCTGTGTGTAATGTAAGATGTAGGGTTGTGATTAGAGCTAGTTTTAGGGTTAGGCTTAACCCTAGGTCTAGTGTTACGTTTAGGTTTGGGTTAGGGTCAGGTTTATAGCTAGGTTTAAAGTTAGTGTCAGGCCCAGTGTTCAGGTTACAGTTAGGGTTAGGATGAAAGCCAGAATACAACTAGGGTTAGGTCTAGTGGTAGGTTTAGTGTTTGGTTTAGGTTAGAATCAAGTTAGGGTTAGGGTAGTGTTATCATGACATTTATAGTTAGGGTTAGGGTAATGGGTAGGGTTAGAATTATATTTAGAGCTATGTTTGGGTTAGGCTTATGTTTAGGGTAATGGATAGGTTAGGGCTATGGTTATAGTTAGGATAAGGGCTATTTTTAGGGTTAGGGTAAGGTCTAGGGTTAGCATTATGGTTAGCTTTAGAGTAAGTGTTAGGGTTTGAGCTATAGTTAGGTTTATCGTGACGTTAGGGTTAGTGTCAGGTCTAGGTTTAGGATTAGGGTTAAGTTTAGGGCTAGGTTTAGCACTAGGATTAGTGTTATGTTTAGGGTAATGTATAGGATTAGAGCTAGAGTTAGGGCTAGGATTATGGTTAGGATTAAGTCTAGGGTTAGGTTTAGGGTTAGGGCCATTTTTAGGTTTAGGTTTAGTTTTAGACTAATGATTAAAGTTAGGGTTAGGGTTAAAATGAGGTGGAGGGCTCAGTATAGGGCTAAGTTTTGGATTAGGTTAGGGCTAGGATTAGGGCTGAGGCTAATGTAAGAAGTAGAGTTATGATTAGGGCTACTTGTAGGGTTACTGTTAGGGCTAGTTCTAATTTTAGGGTTAGGATTACATTTTGGTGATGTTTGAGCTACGGTTAGAGTAAGATAAGAGTCAGGCTCAAGGTTAGTTTTTGGATTAGGTTAGGACTGGAATTAGGGCTGATGTTAGGACTAGGTGTAAGGTAAGGTTTTGGTTTAGGTTAAGCATTAGGTTTAGGGCTATGGCTCGGTTATGTTTTAGGGCTTGAACTAGATTAGGGCTAGTTTTAGGTTTAGTGTTAGTTTTAGGGCTAGTGTTAGTGTGAGATTTAGGCTTAGGGTTAAAGTTGGACTTAAAGTTATGGTTAGTTCCAGGTTTAGGGCTAGGGCTAGTGTTGGGGCAAAAGTAAGGGCAAGTGTTATGGTTATGGTAAGGAATAGGATTAGATCTAGGAATTGGGCTAGGGTCAGAGTTAGAATTATTCTTATTGCTAATGGTAGTGTTAGGGGTAAATTAATGCTAGGATCAGGTGTAGAATTAGTGTAAAGGTTAAGTCTAGAGTCAGAGTTAGGGTTATATTTCGGGGAACGGATGGGGTTATAGCAAGGTGCAGAACTAGAGTGACGGATAAAATTAGGGATATGACTAGAGTTAGGGTTTGGGCTGGAATCAAGACTAGTTATAGGTCTAGGATGAGGGCTAGCATTTGTGTTCGGTTTATGGCAAGAATTAGGGATGGGCTAATATCAGATCCAGGGTTATGGTTAGGAATAGTTTTTGGGTAAGATTTATGGCTAGGTTTAGTGTCAGAGTTAGGTTCATGGTGAGGTTCAAGTTGTGAGCTAGGGTATTATAATAGAGTCAGGTTTTGGGTTTGTGTTAGGTTGAGGTTTAGTGTTATGGCTCAAATTAACATTAGGTTTGAGATAGAGTTAGGATAATGGATAAGATTAGGTTTAGGCTTCAGTTTAGGTTTAGGGCTCAGATTAGGTTTAGGGTAATGGATAGGGTTAGTGTTGGGCCTAGGGTTAGCATTAGGTTTATGGTTATCATTAGGGTAATGGATAGGGTTAGAGCCAGGGTTAGGGCTAGGGTTGTGTTTAGGATTATGGCTATATTTAGGGTTAGGGTTAAGGCTAGGGTTAATTTTAGAATATGGGTCAGGGTTTGAGCTAGTGTTAGAGCTAAGGATAGGGTTAGGCTTAGGATTAGGTCTAGGATTAGGATTAGGTTGACCATTAGGTTTGAGGGTATGGACAGGTTTAGACATTGAGTTAGGGGGGTTAGGGTTAGGTTTAGATTTAGGACTAGGGTTAGTGTTAAGGTTACCATAATTGTTAGGGTTTGAGCTATGTTTAGGACTATGGCAAGGTTTCGGTTTATTGTTTGGTGTAGGGTTAGGTTTACAGTTAGTGTTAGAGTAGGTTTAGGGTTAGGGTTAATGTTATCATGATGTTCATGGTTAGTGTCAGGATAATTGATGGGTTTAGAACTAAGGCTAAGTCTAGTTTTAAGTTTAGGATTAGGGCTAGGGCTAGGGTTAGGTTTAGGGTTAGGCTTACCATTTTCTTTTGGTTAGGTTAAGGGTAAGGGTCAGGGATTGAGTAAGTGTTAGGGCTAGGTTGAGGCTTCAGGTTAGAATCAGGACTAGGGATAGAGTAAGGGTTAGGGTTATGTTTAGGGCTAGGTTTAGAATTAGGTTTAGTGTTATGATTAGGGTAATGGCTAGAGTTAGAGGTGAGATTGGTCTACGTTCATAGTTAGGATTAGGGCTGGGATTGGGATTAGGGTTTGGGATGGGTTTATGTTTAGGGTAACGGCTAGGGTTTGAGCTAGTGTTAGTGCTAGGGCTAGATCAAGGATTAGGTTCAGCCTTAGGTCTAGGGACAGGATTATGATAGGTTTAGGGTTAGAGTTAAATTTAGGGCTAGGGTTAACATTAGGTTTAGGATAATGGTTATGGTAATGGATATGGTTAGATGTAGGTTTACATTTAGGTTTAGGGTTAGATTTAGTTTTAAGATGCAGGAAGTGTGAATCAGGCAGTTTAGTGATACCAGACATCAAAGTATACTACAGAGTAACAAAAACAGCATGGTACTTTTTTTTTTATCCATTCGTGTATTGAAGGGCATCTTGGTTGGTTCCACAGTCTTGCTATTGTGAATTGTGCTGCTTTGAACATCGATGTAGCAGTGTCCCTGTAGAATGCTCTTTTTAGGTCTTTAGGGAATAGACGAAGAAGGGGAATAGCTGGGTCAAACGGTGGCTCCATTCCCAGCTTTCCAAGAAATCTCCATACTGCTTTCCAAATTGGCTGCACCAATTTGCAGTCCCACCAGCAATGTACAAGTGTACCCTTTTCCCCACATCCTCGCCAGCACTTGTTGTTGTTTGACTTCCTAATGGCTGCCAATCTTACTGGAGTGAGATGGTATCTTAGGGTGGTTTTGATTTGCATTTCTCTGACAGCTAGAGATGTTGAGCATTTTTTCATGTACTTGTTGATTGATTGTATGTCCTCCTCTGAGAAGTGTCTGTTCAGGTCCTTGGCCCATTTGTTGATTGGGTTACTCATTTCTTATTGTTCAATTTTTTGAGTTCTTTGTATACTCTGGGTATTAGGGCTCTATCTGAAGTGTGAGGAGTAAAGATTTGTTCCCAGGATGTAGGCTCCCTATTTACTTCTCTTATTGTTTCTTTTGCTGAGAAAAAACTTTTTAGTTTGAGTGAGTCCCATTTGTTGATTCTAGTTATTAACTTTTGTGCTATGGGTGTCCTATTGAGGAATTGGGAGCCCGACCCCACAGTATGTAGATCGTAGCCAACTCTTTCTTGTATCAGACGCCGTGTCTCTGAGTTGATATCAAGCTCCTTGATCCATTTTGAATTAACTTTTGTGCATGGTGAGAGAAAGGGATTCAGTTTCATTTTGTTGCATATGGATTTCCAGTTTCCCCAGCACCATTTGTTGAAGATGCTATCCTTCCTCCATTGCATGCTTTTAGCCCCTTTATCAAATATAAGATAGTTGTAGTTTTGTGGATTGGTTTCTGTTTCCTCTATTCTGTACCATTGGCCCACCCGCCTGTTTTGGTACCAGTACCATGCTGTTTTTGTTACTATTGCTCTGTAGTACAGTTTGAAGTCTGGTATCGCTATACCGCCTGATTCACACTTCCTGCTTAGAGTTGTTTTTGCTATTCTGGGTCTTTTATTTTTCCATATGTATTTCATGATTGCTTTCTCTATTTCTACAAGAAATGTCGTTGGGATTTTTATTGGCATTGCATTAAACCTATAGAGAACTTTTGGTAATATCGCCATTTTGATGATGTTAGTTATGCCTATCCATGAACAGGGTATATTTTTCCATCTTCTAAGATCTTCTTCTATTTCTCTCTTTAGGGTTCTGTAGTTTTCATTGTATAAGTCTTTCACCTCTTTTGTTAGGTTGATTCCCAAGTATTTTATTTTATTTTTGAAGATATTGTGAATGGAGTGGTTGTCCTCATTTCCATTTCAGAGGATTTGTCGCTGATATACAGGAATGCCTTTGATTTATGTGTGTTCTTTTTATATCCTGCCACTTTGCTGAATTCATTCATTAGCTCTGATAGTTTCTTTGTAGACCCTTTTGGGTCTGCTAAGTATAGAATCATGTCAGCAGAAAATAGTGATAATTTAAGTTCTTCTTTTCCTATTTTTATGCCTTTAACTTCTTTCATTAGTCTAATTGCTATGGCCAGTGTTTCGAGGACTATGTTGAACAGAAGTGGTGAGAGTGGGCATCCCTGCCTTGTTCCAGATTTTAGAGGGAATGCCTTCAATTTTTCTCCATTCAGAATGATGCTAGCCTGAGGCTTAGCATAAATTGCTTTTACAATATTGAGGTATGTTCCTGTAATCCCTAGTTTTTCTAGAGTTTTGAACATAATGGGATCCTGTTCTTTGTCGAATGCTTTTTCCGCATCTATCGAGATGATCATATGGTTCTTGTTTTTTAGTCTATTGATGTTGTGAATAACATTTATTGATTTCCGTATATTGAACCAGCCTTGCATCCCAGGGATGAATCCTACTTGATCATGGTGCACAATTTTTTTGATATGTTTTTGTATCCGATTCGCCAGAATTTTATTGAGGATTTTTGCATCTAGGTTCATTAGAGATATTGGTCTGTAGTTTTCTTTCTTTGAAGTGTCTTTGTCTGGTTTAGGTATCAGGGTGAGGTTGCCCTCTTAGAATAAATTTGGAAGTTCTCCCTCTTTTTCTATTTCCTGAAGTAGCTTGAAAAGTATTGGTATTAGTTCCTCTTTAAAGGTTTTGTAAAACTCTGCTGTATCTGGTCCTGGGCTTTTCTTAGTTGGTAGTCTTTTGATGGTTTCCTCTATTTCCTCAATTGATATTGGTCTGCTTAGGTTGTCTATATCCTCCTGACTCAATCTGGGCAGATCATATGACTTAAGAAATTTATCTATGCCTTCACTATCTTCTAATTTATTGGAGTATAAGGATTCAAAATAATTTTTGATTATCTTCTGTATTTCTGAAGTGTCTGTTGTGATATTGCCTTTTTCATCCCGTATGCTATTAATTTGAGTTCTCTCTCTTCTTCTCTTCGCTAGCATGGATAAGGGTCTGTCGATCTTATTTGTTTTTTCAAAGAACCAACTTTTAGTTTTGTCAATTTTTTCAATTGTTTCTTTTGTTTCGATTTCATTAATTTCTGCTCTGATTTTAATTATTCCTTGCCTTCTACTTCTTTTGCTGTTGTTTTGCTCTTCTTTTTCTAGGATTTTGAGATGAAGTATGAGATCATTTATTTGTTGTTTTTTTTTTTTTTTCTTTTTTTAAGGAATGAACTCCAAGCAATGAATTTTCCTCTTAGAACTGCTTTCAATGTGTCCCATAGATTCTGATATGTTGTGTCTGTGCTTTCATTTATCTCTAAGAATTTTTTAATTTCCTCCTTGATGTCTTCTATAACCCATTGATCATTCAGTAACCTATTGTTCATTCTCCAAGTGCTGTATGCTTTTTCCTTCCTTCTTTTATCATTGATTTTCAGTTTAATTCCATTATGATCAGACAAGATGCATGGTATTATCTCTACTCCTTTATATTGTCTAAGAGTTGCCCTGTGACATAATATGTGATCTATTTTTGAGAAGGATCCATGTGTTGCTGAGAAAAAAGTGTAACTGCTTGATGTTGGGTAGTATATTCTATATGTCAATTAAGTCTAGGTTATTAATTGTGTTATTGAGTTCTATAGTTTCCTTATTCAACTTTTGTTTGGAAGAACTGTCCAGTGGCGAGAGAGGTGTGTTGAAGTCTCCCATGATTATTGTATGGTGGTCTATTAGACTCTTGAACTTGAGAAGAGTTTGTTTGATGAACATAGCTGCACCATTGTTTGGGGCATATATATTTATGATTGTTATGTCTTGTTGGTGTATGGTTCCCTTAAGCAGTATGTAGTGTCCCTCTTTATCCCTTTTGATTAACTTTGGCTTGAAATCTATTTTATTTGATATGAGTATGGACACTCCTGCTTGTTTCCAAAGTCCATATGAGTGATATGATTTTTACCAACCTTTCACCTTCAGCCTGTGTATGTCTTTTCCTATCAAATGCGTCTCCTGTAGGCAGCATATTGTTGGGTCTTGTTTTGCGATCCATTCTACTAGCCTCTGTCTCTTAATTGGTGAGTTTAAGCCATTAACATTTAGGGTTATTATTGAGATATGGGTTGTTCTTCCAGCCATATTTGTTTATTTATGTTACTAAACATGGTTTGTTTTCCTCCTTGATTATTCCCCCCCCTTTACTGTCCTACCTCCCACTGTTGGTTTTCATTCTAATTTTCCATTTCCTCTTCCTATAATGTTTTGCCGAGGATGTTTTGAAGAGATGGTTTTCTAGCTGCGAATTCTTTTAACTTTTGTTTATCGTGGAAGGTTTTAATTTCATCTTCCATCCTGAAGCTTAATTTCACTGGATACACAATTCTTGGTTGGAACCCATTTTCTTTCAGTGTTTGAAATATGTTATTGCAGGATCTTCTAGCTTTCAGAGTCTGTGTTTAAAGATCAGCTGTTATCCTGATTGGCTTACCCTAAATGTAATCTGATTCCTTTCTCCTGTAGCTTTTAAAATTCTCTCCTTATTCTGTATGTTGGGCATCTTCATTATAATGTGTCTAGGTGTGGATCTCTTATGATTTTGCACATTCGGCATCCTGTAGGCTTCTAGGATTTGGGATTCTGTCTCATTCTTCAAGTCTGGGAAGTTTTCTCGTATTATTTTATTGAATAGATTGCTCATTCCTTTGGTTTGGAGTTCTATACCTTCCTGTATCCCAATGACTCTTAAGTTTGGTCTCTTAATGTTATCCCATATTTCTTGGATGTTGTGCTCATGGTTTCTTAACAGTCTTGCTGAGCTGTCTATGTTCTTTTCAAGTTGAAATACTTTGTCTTTATTGTCTGATGTTGTATCTTCTAAGTGTTCTACTCTGCTGGTAGTATTCTCAATTGAGTTTTTAAGTTGGTTTATTGCTTCCTGCATTTCTAGGATTTCTGTTTGTTTGTTTTTTATAACCTCTATCTCCCTGTATAGTTGATCATTTGCTTCCTGGATTTGTTTGCGTAATTCATTGTCGAAGTGATCTTTCATTTTCTGATTTTGCTGTCTAATGTCTTCCTTGATACTCCAGATCATCTGAAGCATATATATCCTGAATTCTTTATCTGACATTCCGTCTGCTGCAGCTGTTACCTCTTCTAATGTTGAGTTGACCTGCATTGCTTGTGGTCCTTTATCCTCTCACATTTATCCTCTCACATTTGAGCCCCCATAGCCAATCCTCATGCGAT
>NW_026695160.1:0-6047 GCF_021218885.2 Marmota monax | reverse complement strand
TGGCCCTTTTGTTGATTGGGCTGTTTGTTATCTTATTGTCTAATTTTTTGAGTTCTTTGTATACTCTGGATATTAGGGCCCTTTCTGAAGTGTGAGGAGTAAAGATTTGTTCCCAGCATGTAGGCTCCCTATTTACCTCTCTAATTATTACTTTTGCTGAGAAAAAAAAAATTTAGTTTGAGTAAGTCTCATTTGTTGATTGTAGTTATTAACTTTTGTGCTGTGGGTGTCCTATTGAGGAATTTGGAGCCCGACCCCACAGTATGTAGATCGTAGCAAACTTTTTCTTCTATCAGATGCCATGTCTCTGATTTGATATCAAACTCCATTTTGATCCATTTTGAATTAACTTTTGTGCATGGTGAGAGAAAGGGATTCAGTTTCATTTTGTTGCATATGGATTTCCAGTTTTCCCAGCACCATTTGTTGAAGATGCTATCCTTCCTCCATTGCATGCTTTTAGCCCCTTTATCAAATATAAGATAGTTGTAGTTTTGTGGATTGGTTTCTGTTTCCTGTATTCTGTAGCATTGGCCCACCCACCTGTTTTGGTACCAGTACCATGCTGTTTTTGTTACTATTGCTCTGTAGTATAGTTTGAAGTCTGGTATCGCTATACCGCCTGATTCACACTTCCTGCTTAGCATTGTTTTTGCTATTCTGGGTCTTTTGTTTTTCCATATGAATTTCATGATTGCTTTCTATATTACTACAAGAAATGCCATTGGCATTTTGATTGGCATTGCATTAAACCTATAGAGAACTTTTGGTAATATCGCCATTTTGATGATGTTAGTTCTGCCTATCCATGAACAGGGTATATTTTTCCATCTTCTAAGATCTTCTTCTATTTCTCTCTTTAGGGTTCTGTAGTTTTCATTGTATAAGTCTTTGACCTCTTTTGTTAGGTTGATTCCCAAGTATTTTTATTTTTTGAAGATATTGTGAATGGAGTGGTTGTCCTCATTTCCATTTCAGAGGATTTGTCGCTGATATACAGGAATGCCTTTGATTTATGCGTGTTGATTTTATATCCTGCCACTTTGCTGAATTCATTTATTAGCTCTAATAGTTTCTTTGTAGACCCTTTTGTGTCTGCTAAGTATCGAATCATGTCAGCTGCAAATAGTGATAATTTAAGTTCTTCTTTTCCTATATTTATGCTTTTAATTTGTTTCATCTGTCTAATTGCTGTGGCCAGTGTTTCGAGAACTACGTTGAACAGAAGTGGTGAGAGAGGGCATCCCTGCCTTGTTCCAGATTTTAGAGGGAATGCCTTCAATTTTTCTCCATTCAGAATGATGCTAGCCTGAGGCTTAGCATAGATTGCTTTTACAATATTGAGGTATGTTCCTGTTATCCCTAGTTTTTCTAGAGTTTTGAACATAAAGGGATGCTGTACTTTGTCGAATGGTTTTTCTGCATCTATGGAGATGATAATATGGTTCTTGTTTTTAAGTCTATTGATGTGGTGAATAACATTCATTGATTTCCGTATATTGAAACAGCATTGCATCCCATGGATGAATCCTACTTGATCATGGTGCACAATTTTTTTGATATGTTTTTTTATCTGATTGGCCAGAATTTTATTGAGGATTTTTGCATCTAAGTTCAATAGAGATATTGGTCTGTAGTTTTCTTTCTTTGAAGTGTCTTTGTCTGGTTTAGGTATCAGGGTGATGTTGGCCTCGTAGAATGAATTTGGAAGTTCTCCCTCTTTTTCTATTTCCTGAAGTACCTTGAAAAGTATTGGTATTAGTTCCTCTTTAAATGTTTTGTAAAACTCTGCTGTATACCCATCTGGTCCTGGGCTTTTCTTAGTTGGTAGTCTTTTGACGGTTTCTTCTATTTCCTCAATTGATATTGGTCTGTTTAGGTTGTCTATATTCTCCTGACTCAATCTGGGCAGATCATATGACTTAAGAAATTTAACTATGCCTTCACTATCTTCTAATTTATTGGAGTATAAGGATTCAAAATAATTTTTTATTATCTTCTGTATTTCTGAAGTGTCTGTTGTGATATTGCCTTTTTCATCCCATATGCTAGTAATTTGAGTTCTCTCTCTTCTTCTCTTCGCTAGCATGGCTAAGGGTCTGTCGATTTTGTTTATTTTTTCAAAGAACCAACTTTTAGTTTTGTCAATTTTTTCGATTGTTTCTTTTGTTTTGATTTCATTAATTTCAGCTCTGATTTTAATTATTTCTTGCCTTCTACTTCTTTTGCTGTTGTTTTGCTCTTCTTTTTCTAGGATTTTGAGATGAAGTATGAGATCATTTATTTGTTGTTTTTTTTTTCTCTTTTTTAAGGAATGTACTCCAAGCAATGAATTTTCCTCTTAGAACTGCTTTCAATGTGTCCCATAGATTCTGATATGTTGTGTCTGTGTTTTCATTTATCTCTAAGAATTTTTTTAATTTCCTCCTTGATGTCTTCTATAACCCATTGATCATTCAGTAACCTATTGTTCATTCTCCAGGTGATGTATGCTTTTTCCTTCCTTCTTTCATCGTTGATTTTCAGTTTCATTCCATTATGATCAGATAAGATGCATGGTATTATCTCTACTCCTTTATATTGTCTAAGAGTTGCCCTGTGACATAATATATGATCTATTTTTGAGAAGTATCCATGTGCTGCAGAGAAAAAAGTTTAACTGCTTGATGTTGGGTGGTATATTCTATGTATGTCAGTTAAGACTAGGTTATCAATTGTGTTATTGAGTTCTATATTTTCCTTATTCAACTTTTGTTTGGAAGATCTGTCCAGTGGTGAGAGAGGTGTGTAGAAGTCTCCCATGATTATTTTATGGTGGTCTATTAGACTCTTGAAGTTGAGAAGAGTTTGTTTGATGAACATAGCTGCACCATTGTTTGGGGCATATATATTTATGATTGTTATGTCTTGTTGGTGTATGGTTCCCTTAAGCAGTATGTAGTGTCCCTCTTTATCCCTTTTGATTAATTTTGGCTTAAAATCTATTTTATTTGATATGAGTATGGACACTCCTGCTTGTTTGCGAAGTCCATATGAGTGATATGATTTTTCCCAACCTTTCACCTTCAGCCTATGTATGTGTTTTCCTATCAAATGCGTCTCCTGTAGGCAGCATATTGTTGGGTCTTGTTTTGCAATCCATTCTGCTAGCCTGTGTCTCTTAATTGGTGAGTTTAAGACATTAACATTTAGGGTTATTATTGAGATATGGGTTGTTCTTCCAGCCATATTTGTTTATTTATGTTACTAAACATGGTTTGTTTTCCTCTTTGATTATTCCCCCCCCCTTCACTGTCCTACCTCCCACTTTTGGTTTTCATTGTTATTTTCCATTTCCTCTTCCTGTAATGTTTTGCCAAGGATTTTTTAAAGAGATGGTTTTCTAGCTGCAAATTCTTTTAACTTTTGTTTATCGTGGAAGGTTTTAATTTCATCTTCCATCCTGAAGGTTAATTTCGCTGGATACACAATTCTTGGTTGTAACCCATTTTCTTTCAGTGTTTGAAATATGTTATTCCAGGATCTTCTAGCTTTCAGAGTCTGTGTTGAAAGATCAGCTGTTATCCTGATTGGCTTACCCCTAAATGTGGTCTGCTTCCTTTCTCTTGTAGCTTTTAAAATTCTCTCCTTATTCTGTATGTTGGGCATCTTCATTATAATGTGTCTAGATGTGGATCTCTTATGCTTTTGCACATTCAGCGTCCTGTAGGGTTCTAGGATTTTGGATTCTGTTTCATTCTTCAAGTCTGGGAAGTTTTCTCATATTATTTCATTGAATAGATTGCTCATTCCTTTGGTTTGGAGTTCTATACCTTCCTGTATCCCAATGACTCTTAAGTTTGGTCTCTTAATGTTATCCCATATTTCTTGGATGTTCTGATCATGGTTTCTTAACAGTCTGGCTGAGCTGTTTATGTTCTTTTCAATTTGAAATACTTTGTCTTCATTGTCTGATGTTCTATCTTCTAAGTGTTCTACTCTGCTGGTAGTATTCTCAATTGAGTTTTTAAGTTGGTTTATTGCTTCCTGCATTTCTAGGATTTCTGATTGCTTGTTTTTTATAACCTCTATCTCCCTGTATAGTTGATCCTTTGTTTCCTGGATTTGTTTGTGTAATTCATTGTCGAAGTTATCTTTCATTGTCTGATTTTGCTGTCTAATGTCTTCCTTGATACTCCAGATCATCTGAAGCATATATATCCTGAATCCTTTATCTGGCATTCCATCTGCTGCAGCTGTTACCTCTTCTAAAGTTGAGTTGACCTGCATTGCTTGTGGTCCTTTCTTTCCTTGTCTTTTCATACTGCTTGTGTTTCTTTCTGTTTGGTGAAACTGTTGTGTTTTTGAAAAAATTTTCCCCCTATATATTTATATTGCTCTTGTATGGTTGAAAAGTCTCCCTTGCAGGATCGGGTGGCGGTCTGCCTACCTTGCAGGCACGGGCAGTGGCTCTGCTCTGCCACTCCTCCAATTGGTGTGAGGTGTCTACCACGCCCACGGAACCCTGGGCCTGTTATTGCGGTCAGTCACAGGTCTGCCTACATTGCAGGCGTGGGCAGAGGCTCTGCTCTGCCCCTACTCCAATAAGGGTGACTTGTGTATCACGCTGCCAGGCCACCGGGCCTGATCCGCCAGTCGGTCGCAGGTCTGCCTACCTTGCAGGCGTGGGCGGCGGCTCTGCTCTGCTCTGCCCTCCCTCCAATTGGTGTGACTTGTCTACCACACCCGCGGACCGCTGGGCCTGTTCCGGGCACTGGCGAAGGCTCTGCTCTTCTCCTACTCCAAATGGGGTGAGGTGTCTGTCGCACCGGCAGGCCACTGGGCCTGTCCCGCTGGTCGGTCGCAGGTCTGCCCACCTTTTGGGCACAGGTGGCAGATTTGCTCTGCCCCTACTCCAATTGGGGTGACGTGTGTACCACGCCAGCAGGCCGCTGGGCCTGATCCGCCGGTATGTTGCAGGTCTACCTACCTTGCAGGCGTGGGCATCGGCTCTGCCCTGTCCCTCCTACAACGCCCGAGGACTGCTGGGCCTGATCTGCAGGTTGGTCACAGGTCTGCCCACTTTGTGGGCATAGGTGGCGGCTCCGCTCCGCCCCTCTCCAATTGGGGTCATGCGACCACAACGACGGCGAGCCGCTGGGCCTTCTCTGGGCGCAGGCGGCGGCCCCACTCCTCCCCTCTGTCTCAACAACAAAGCGAGAGAGACTCCGGTGTCTGTGACTCACCCTCCCTACCAGGAGACCAACTGTTTCTGTCATCACTGGTATTGATGAAGTTCTCTCCTCTGCCGCTTTCTGATGACATCAGATCTCTGCCATATTGGTATCCTATGCGAATGGCAGCATTTTGTTCCCTTTGCCGGGTGACCAAAGCAATGGGTGAGTCCTGACCGCCCCTCACAGTCCCTGTCTCAGTCCTGTTGCCACTGTCCACGAAGGCTCGGTTGGTATTTACCTCCACAGTACTCAGCAGGACCCGGACCGAGAAGCAGTTTCCGTGGGCTCCTTAGCCCTGGGCCAGAGCAGTACTGGGAGCCGGAACTCGGTCGCTCCGTGCTCGGTGTATGCTCTGATAAGAGCAGGCTCCAAGAAGCAGTTTCCGTGGGTTATTTAGCACTGAGCCTGAGTAATGTGTCTGCAAGCCTCAGGCGAATGGCAGCCTGAAATTACCTGTTCTATGGCTGAATGAGCTGCGTTCAGTCGAAAACAGGGATGGTGACGTCAGCTCTCCAAGATGGTGGCCGCTAGCCTCCTCTATGGTCTGACCGGTGTGGAGAACTGAATTGGACCGTTTCCTTTCCCTGTCTCAAACCCAGAATTCAGCACTTAGTATGGTAATTTCACAGCTGGCAGAAGCCCGTGGAAACTGCAGCACTCTATCCCTGCTTCGCTATCTCCTCGTTTCCCAGTGCGTGCTGCAGACTCTAGCCGCGGGGCGATTTGCTGAATAAGCAGTGTGACCCTCCGTGTGGACAAATCTCTCCTTTTTGAGCCCCAGTAGCCGATCCTTGTGCAATGGAAATCCTTCCTCCCGGTTCTGAGCACCCC
>NW_026695159.1:0-111241 GCF_021218885.2 Marmota monax | reverse complement strand
TCTAGCTATCTTCCTTCCTCAATTTGCTTGAATTGTCAGCTACATATACACACATGTACATGTAGATTCATTTAAAATCATTTAAAGGCTCATTTCGTGAAAGGCTAAAGACCAATTCTTGAGTCTTTCTCTGAGATCCACAGAGTGGTTTTAGAATTCAGTTCAAGCAACTCTGAAACACCCACCCATCTGTTCACTGCAAACTGTTCTACCTTTCCTTTCTGTGGCTTGCCTTCTAAAATAAGGAGATCTGAAGACACATTACCAGGTTATAGGTAAGCAAGCTTTGCATCTTTACCAAAAAAAAAAAAAAAAATCTGCAAGTTTAACCCAAAATCAACTGCCCGATTTAAAGAAAACTCTATTTGTATCCAGTAGTTCCAATTCCAATATCTGCTTCTTAAGTGGCTCTAGAAGGAGTGAGCAATGAGCCAGGAAAAGAGAAAAGAAATCAAATATTACTTAAAGCTCTGGGTGCCCTTCTATTCAGCAAAAGGACAAACATCGACCCTTCTTCCCTCTACTGTTCTGGGAGTCTCTCTTCTGGTTTCCTTCCCTTGGTACCCCCACCTCTGTGGGACAGAATAGGCTATTCCGAATTGTGATACAGAACAAGGAGCAGAAGTAAGACCAACTTTTCCCAAAGCGTAATAGAGGTGCAGTCCCACTGCTGAAAGTTGAACTGAGTTGGTTTTCTTCTAAGATGACAGGGAGCATCTCGTCAGGCCGGCTGCCACTGGCTTTCCTGGGACTTTAGAAGGAGGGAGGTGGCTAGTGTATCACCCGTGTTGACAGATTCAGTCTCAACCACTCCAGCCAAGAGCAAGGCTGGCAGGAAGAGAGAGGGGCCCCACCGCCTTCTAGTGCAGGCCTTCAGGAAATGAACATTTCAGAGCAGAATTGCGCTGCGGCCAGAGGTCATCAAGGGAGTTGGGAGAGGACAAGGGCCTCAGGACTTTAAGGCTCCAGAGGCATATAGCCACTCTCATCCTGTTCCTCAGTCATCCCTCAGTGTGTCCAGGCGGCTAAGCACCCATCTGAGGGGCTGGAATTGGGACAAAGCAGCAGGCCAGGCCAGGAGAGGGCGGCCTGTTAGGGGAAAAGGGCAGGGGAGGGGCTCAGCCCTCGCACTGCCTCTCCCCAGGGCCTCTGCTCTCCAGGGGCCCCTGGAGCTGGGGACATCCTGTAAATAGAAAGCAAAGCAAGGAGAAGGAGTGCCTGCGAGTGCTGTGCATGTGCGTACCTATACATCCATATCTCATCAAAAACATGCACACCCTGGGGACTCGGTGCAGGAAGCTGGCCAGGGTGTGGAAGGTGAGTGTGCCAGGGGTGGGGTACCCGGCACACTGCATGGAGAGGTGCTCCTGACTGCTGCAGCGCTCCCTGAGGACCTGCGTCCCCTTGGCCTAGACAATGAACTCCTGGCAGAGGCTCCCTGCCAGGTTGGCCTGTGTGCAGCAGGCAGGAAGTGCACAGCTGAGCAGGGAGCAAGGTCTGGGCTGGGGGGCCAGGGGCGCTGGGGCAGAGGGGGCGCCGGGTGGCCTGGGACCATACTGCCGTGCCTGAAGCAGGCTCCCTCTGCTCTCCACATCCCTGGGCAACAAGGAGGGGGCTGGAGAAAGCCAGTGAGGCCTGGGGCCAGCAAGGGCGGCCTGGAAGCTGCCAGCCTCCTGGGCGCCCGTCCTCGCCGCCTCTTCCTTCCTTTCGCTACCACCAATTCGCAATCCCCGCCAAGTCGGCCGGCACCCCTTGATTGGCCACGGGGGCCTGGGGCCCACAAGGAGGGAGCGACCAGGGCTCCTTGTAGGCGACCCCAGGCCCGGGTCCCCGGCTAGAGGTGGCTCCAGGCCCGGAGAGGGTCCAGGCCAGTAGGGTGTCCATGGCGTGCCCCCTCCACCACCTCCGCCTCCCGCTCCTGGCTTCCTCTTCCCCCTCTTCTTCCTCCTCCTCATCCTCTCCCCTCGCTCCCGCGGGTCCACAGCTGCCCACCCGCTCGCCAGTCCTTCCTCCCTCTCTCCTTCCCTCCCGCCTCCTCGGGGCCTCCCACACTCACCTTTCCCTGAGCGCGGCTTCCCCTGCTTCTGCCTGGGCTTGTCCCGGACTCCTGGAGCTCCGTCGCCCTCCGCGGCCGGGGCCCCCAGCCGCCCTTCCCCGCTCTGGGTAGCCCTCCTCCCCCTTCTCCGCCTGCCTCTTGGAAACTTTTTTTGCAGCCGGGTTGGTGGCTGCGGACCGCCGGTCAGGGGCGGCCTCTCTGGGGGGAGGTGGGGGGGCAGCCCAGGCCGCTGGGGGGGAGGGGGAGGCCCGGGGCGCGCCGGGGCCCTGCCTGTTGGAATGCAGAAGCCATGGGCTCCCGGTCCCAGCGGCGGTCCCTGCGGCGAGTGGCCGAGTCCAGTTATGCAAAAAAAAAAAAAAAAGCCCCCCCCTCGTAGCCCCTCCTCCCTACCCCCAGCCGGTCCCCGGCCCCTAGGGCCCCTCCTCTCTCCCCCACCCCCCACCACCCTCACCCTCCTCCTCCTTCTCCTTCTCCTCCCCCTCTGCCCCTTGCCGGATTTTTGTGCAAAGTTTGCAGGCTTCCTGCAACGCAGGAGCTCACAATGAACCCCTCTGAGGAGTGGGAACGGAACTGGAGTCCAGAGGGTCTCAGGAGGGGAGGAGACCGGGAGGTGGTCGGGAGCTCGGGAGCTCAGTACCCGCAGGGGAAAAAAAAATGCTTCAAATATCCCCTGCTGCGCACACACACAAAATAAATAAATATTAATGGCTCAAAAAAATGCCCAAACGCCAGGTTTGGAGATTATGATGGATGGCGAGGGGGTACCTCAACTCAGCTTACTTGGGGGTGGGGGCTCAAAACTGCTGTAGTGGCTGGAAGCCCCGGCTTGGAGCCCCTGGCTCAGCCCCCTTCTCTGGCTCAGTCTGGCGCCGGCCCCCCAGAGGAGGAAGTGGCGCTCGGGGGGCGCTCAGGCGGCAGCGGGCAGGCGCACCCATGCACCAGGCATCGCTCAGCCCAGGCGCCGGGGGCCGCGGCTGCCTGCCCTTGGGCTGCGGTGCTCTGCGAGAGGTGTGCAGCCTAACCCCAGGCGGTGCCAAGTCGCCGGCCTGCTAGCTGCCTCCGTGGGCCAGGGGCTCGGAGAGGGGGGAGGCGGCGGCCGCGGTGGCAGAGGAGGAGGAAGAGCAGGCGGCAGCGGTGGAGGCAGCAGCGGCTCCGCCCCTGCTCCTCTGCTCTCCAGCCACAGCCAATGCCGTCCTGCCCGCCAGCCTCCCTGCGCTCCTGTCTTCTTTGTGGTCGCTGGCTCTCCTCCTCCCAATCCGGCTGCTGGGGCTGCACTGCAGAGACACATAATAAAGCCAGGCTTGGCTGGAAATGTAGCCAGGTCCCAGCAGGAGGATGGGAGGAGCTGAGTCCCGGTAGGGGAGCTCTGATCCCGTGGGGCGCCCCCCACTGCTCCAGCTCGGATCAGACGGTGAGAGGGCCAACAGCGCTGGAAATACAGCTCTGGCTGCCCGCAAAACCCAGACCACGGAGGCAGGCACCGCACTGGCTCGAAGGGCCTGGGCTCTGGCTGCACGGGGGCGGGAGGAGGGAACAGAAGGCCCACGCGGGCTGTCAGGCTCACCCAGATGCATTAGCATTACAAACTGCAAATATTGAAAGAATAGGGGAGCAAACAGGTTAGCTATTCTAGCATTGCTTCTTGTGCGCTACGCACTAGAATTATCCTCAGACCTAGCTGTTCCCTCTCAATTGACTTTTGACTATGGGTTGGTGTTCCAAGACCACTCTTACCCCACATCCAACAAACGCTTACACCACTGGGCTAGCCTATACCCTCATTTGTAGGGTTCTTGAACCTGGTGCGCACTTCCAGGCTGTGACTCTAACACCTTATCTCAGGAAAACTGCAGTAGCACCCCTTCCCTCCGAGGTTGGCAAAAATAAACCAGTTGCTACTTTCCACAAAGTTTTGCCAGGGGGCGCCTCAAGTCCCTGTAGTTCTTGAACTAGTTGAGGCTCAGATCTCCTAGCAGGTCCTGGGGTCCTGGAAGGGCACATGCTTAAGGAAAGTCTTCCCTGGGCGGCTCCCCTAAGCCTTTACTTTGAAGCGTCCACCACCCCCGCCAGCTGCAGGCTTCCAGGTCCCGAGTAGGGGAGAGGCCCCCACATCTCCCCCTCCCAGGCAAGTGGCGCCACCTTGGGCCTGCGTGCCTTGAGCCTGGAGAGCTGAGCGGGTGCACGGAGCAGAGCTGGAGGTTATCAATCTCGGGGATGGATATGTTGCCACTTGGAGAGGGGAGGGCTGTGTCCCCTCAGAGTCGAGTTACCCAGGGCAACCTTTCACGGAAAAACCCGCTGCCTCTGAGAGCAGCGCTGGACCAGCCCAGAAGCAGCGCTGCCCCAAGCAGGGTGCCGGCACCCCGTGGTTCCGCCTGCCCGCGGCCCCCTCAGCTAGCTTCTGCAGTCCCAAAGGGCCCTGCTCGCCAACCCCGTGCTGGTCTGATTGCTGAGGTAGATGCCACCCCGCACCCCTGCTGCTAGGGAGAGCAGGACTGCGGATGCGGAGAAAGGCCTTAGGCAGGGGGCCCTGCGCATGCGCCCAAGGCCATCTCCGAGGTACAGTGGGGTGACAGGAGAAATGCAATGCCCAGGCAAACACACCAACAGCAGAGACCGAGCATGAGGATACCCGGACAGGCCTTAGCCTGTCATCTACTAAGTAAGACCTAGACCCCGAGGTCCTCCCCTTCTCTGGAATAGGGTTGCCACTCTCAGCCACCGCCCTCCCCAGGTCGTGAGTCCGAGAATGTCCAACATTTCCAAGGATCCACCTCCTGCAGCCAGGGATGGCCAGGGTTAGACTGAAGAGTGCCAAGGGCCCAGGCGAGGGCAGAGTTTGCTAGGCGACTGGGAAAGAGCCAGGAAGGAGGGGCCGAACCAGCCTCCCCCCCACCCCCACTGGCGCCTGGGATCGAGGCCCATGGAGAGAGGGCCAGCCCTTGCTCTCCGGGCAGGGAGGGGGTGTGTGGAAACTGCTTGCAGATCATACCCATCCAGGAGAGAGGTGGCAAACAAAAGGAGCGAGGTGGGGATGGGTTGCGTTGGATGAAAGGAGGGGGTCATCTGGCGGGAAGGGGCGCCAGTGCCTCTGCCCTTTCTCTGACCTAAGGGAACTGCGGGAGGCTCAGAGGCCAGAGGTGGAGGTAACAGAATGGACTGGGCGGGGCGCGGGGGAAATTGGGAGGGTGGGGGGGTGGCAGGGATGACCAAACACCTTTTGTAACTAATCCTCAAGGATGAGGGTCCTGGAGCAGCACACATTTTTTCTTTTTTTTGGATGAGTTGCCCGCACTGCTCTGAAGCATGTTTGCGACTAGACCCTCACCCCGCCCCCACCCCAGACCTCGCTATTGTGCCCCTGTCAGCTACAGTCAGGGTGCACCAGGGTGCTGAGGGAGCTCGACCTCCTCCTGCCTCGTTTCTCCTGTTTCCTCTAAAGCTTGTTTCATTTTAAACTCCTTCCAGAAAAATGTTGTTATAAGGAAAATCTCAGAGCTGCAAAAAACCAGTACTATCCCTCTTACTACCCTAGCCCTGTTGAGCTCGGATTCATACCTGAAGGGTCTCAAGGGACATTTGTTGAAGCCTGGGCCTTACTTCTCACCAATCTGGTGACTCTGTACCAGAAAGTCATTTTCAGGTGATGTATTTTACAGCATCTGCCTACCTCCAGCAGGGAATCCAGGGTTTAGGGCCCCTCCCTTGTCAAAAAGTTCCCTTTGGCCCAAGATGCATGCCTGTTATTCCAGCAACTGAGGAGGCAAGAAGATCTCAAGTTTGAGGCCAGCCTGTGCAATCTATCAAGGCCCTATCTCAAAAATTAAAAAAAAAAATGAAAAAGACTATATATGTAGCTTGGTGGTAGAGTGCTCCTGGGTTCAATCCACAATGCTAATAATAATAATAATAATAATAATAATAATAATAATAATAATAGAAACAATAACTTTTTTGGTACTGGAGATTGAACCCAGGGGCACTCTACCACTGAGCCATATCTCCAGCCCTATTTTATATTTTCTTTAGAGACAGGGTCTCACTGAGTTGCTTAGTGCCTTGCTTTTGCTGAAGCTGGCTTTGAACTTGTGATCCTCTTGCCTCAGCCTCCTGAGCTGCTAAGATTACAGGTCTGCTAGGATTACAAGTCTGGGCCACCGCACATGGCAATTATAACACTTAAAAGGCATTTTCTGACCTCAATTTCATCTGCTTTAGGTGGATCAAGATTTAGAGGAGGCAAATTCTGCCCTGCTCAGAGAAGTGGTTGGGAAACCCAGAGTAAACTGTAAGAAACCAACATCATAAATGCAAGAAAGATTACAAGTTGATGATTTTGAAAACAAAGAAGACTTGCTCACATAAATAGGCATTTTCCCTCAGTCGTCATGTGGATGGAGGAGGGGAAGCCAAAGAGCTGCCATTCTCCCAAATGATGCATCTTGAGAATGTGTCTCTGAACATGGAGCAAGTGAGGCTGCTGCTCTGAATTTCCAAGACGAGGCAAGTGTATCATCCAGAGCGATCTGGTGAATGCAAGAGTCCAGTCAGCAACAAAAACAAACCTGTAAAACTGTAGAGCCCGGCGCAGGGGCACACATCTGTAATCCCAGTGGCTCAGGAGGCGGAGGCAAGAGGATTGCAAGTTCAAAGTCAGCCTCAGCAAAAGCAAGGTGCTAAGCTACTCAGTGAGACCCTGACTCTAAATAAAATACAAAATAAAGCTGGAGATGTGACACAGTGGTTGAGTGCCCCTGAGTTCAATCCCTGGTATCCACCCCCCACCCCCAACAAAATCCTATGTTAGAGTTCCTTTTGAGGCCTCTAAATTAGATCCTGAAGAGTTCCCAGAGTCTTTTACAAGAATCTTTGAAAGCCAGGCACAGTGGCACATGCCTGTAATCCCAGTTATCAGGGTAGCTGAGACAAAAGGGGCATAAATTCAAGACCAGCCTGGGCAACTTAGGGACATACTGTCTCAAAATAAAACACAAAGGCTAGGAATGGAGCTCAGTGAAAGAGCATCTTTGGATTCAAGTCCCAATTACCGGTTTAAAAAAAAAAAAGATGCTTTGCAGTAAGTGATCCAGTGACCACCTTCTCCCCTAAATATTTCTACTTGTATGTGCACACACACACATGCACACTTACCCTAAATGACACCTGTCACTTCTATATATGCAATCTAAATTTTGCAACTTTTGCTTGCTGGTTAATTACTTGAAAGTCTCACTCTCTGTGGGGAGAACTTGCATCAGCCCCTGAGAATCAGTCATTATGGGGAGGAAGATTTATAACTTCCTTGGTTCACTTGTTTATTCAACATTTATTTATTGATTGTGTGCCTACTGTGTGCCAAGACTGAGGGTACAACAATGCAGAAGGATTACAACTCTTCCCTGCTGGGGCTTGTTTGCTAGGGTGATGAAAAAGCCTTTTTTTTTTTGAGGATTTTGTTGGGGGGATGGATACCAGGAGTTAAACTCAGGGGCTCTCCACCACTGAGCCACATCCCCAGCCCTGTTTTGTATTTCATTTAGAGACAAGGTCCCACTGAGTCACTTAGTGCCTCACTTTTGCTGAGGCTGGATTTGAACTTGCAATCCTCCTGCCTCAGCCTCCCTAGCCGCTGGGATTACAGGTATGTGCCATCGCACCCAACTAAGACTAACTATTTTTTAAAAATACACATTTTTTAGTTGTAGTTGAGCACAATACATTTATTTTATTTATTTATTTTTATGTGGTTCTGAGGATCAAACCCAGGGCTTCACACATGTTAGTCAGGCATTCTATCACTACAATGCCAACCCCTAAAGGGGGGGGGGTTGTGGCTTAGCGGTATTAAAAGTTAGCCCTAAGGCTAACTTTCAATAGGAGATTATGAGAATAATGGTTTAAACAGTTTTGAACAAATCCTGAGAAGAAAAAATTACAAATGAAGCCAGAAAAATAAGGGTCAAAAGTGGTTTGGCTAACATGCTGAGGGAAGAGAAGGAAGGAGTCAAGGAAAAGGATAGAATGTACAGTATGTGCAAAGGGCCTGAGGTGAGAGGAAGCTGGTTGTTTGCAGTGAAAAGTTGTCACAGCTCCCGCAAAGAACTAAAGGAGGCATTATAACCAATCCCATCCCCTTTCCAATCCATCTTCCTCATTGCCTCACTGGAGAACCTCAAGCAAAGGGCTATCTGTGTTTATAGTTTCTCATCTGCAAAATGAGAGTATTGATAGCACAGATCTCATGAGATTGTCCTCAGAATTTTATGTCAGTAAGCACTGCCTGTCTGGCCTAGAAAGAGGCCACGAGACAGCTGTTACCAGGCCTCACTTCCATCTCTTCCTTTCCCATCTCTCACCTTCACCACTGCCACAGTCTGGCTGGGCACAAATCACGAGCCACTGAAGCAGGAACAAACTTTATTTTTGAACTGCAGGAAAACACTTCACACAGCTCCCGGGGAATCCTCCCGAACGCCAGGCGGCTTGTCCAGGAACCCCCAGCCAGAAATATCTCTCCCGGAAATCCCTCCTCCTGCACTTCCCCAACCAATGGGAACTCTCGGGGAATCCCCGGAAATCCCCACGAGAACTCCAAAATAGTGCGAGAACTCAAAAGTTGCGGCAGAGGCGGATAGTAATGCCTCGCCTGTCAATCAATACTGTTGGCAAAATGCCAGGGGCCATACAGACTCGGCCGTGGCTCTCAGCATCTCCCCCTTTTTGTTTAATTAAACAACAAGCAATGTGGCTTAGGGACCGTGCCTGTTAGGCAGTCCAATTCAACATATGGTCCTTACCCGTCATCAGATGAACTGACCTCTAGGCGTCAGCCTCCTGTCTTAGGTTGGTACCACTGCAATTGGATCATACCCGTCACTGACTACCGGTCCAGCATACAGCCATACTTGTGGATAGGCCTTTGCACCAGTGGGGGGGTGAGGTTCTTTGCCTCACCTCTGTTGGCCCCCAAATTTGGCCTTGGTGCCAGTGGGGGGGTGAGGTTCTTTGCCTCACCTCTGTTGGCCCCCAAATTTTAGACCATCACTAGTAGAAGGGAGGAGGATGCAAAATGCCATGACACTAAGCCAATTGAGGGCTCCTTTGAAAAATTGTACCACCGGTGACACCATCAGCAAAAATACTCCAGCGCTACCACAATTCGCTGCACCAACAGATAGTTCACAATGCATACAAGTGATACATAGTCCAGGCAAGTTCTGCAAGCAGTTCAAAGCAGAGGAATCTGTCAATATGTCCATTTCCTCCCAAAGTAAATCGACTCCTTGATTGAGCATTACTTGTTGAGTTATTATTCATTGATGCATCAGTTTATACAGTTTGTTGTGATAACTATCGAAGAAGCTGTAGTTTGGTTTTATGTTTGTCTTCACCAGCACTGGGATGAAGATAGGAATTCTGGCAATGATGCTAAGAAAAAAATTATGTAACATTCCAACAGGCACTAAGAAAACAACTTTTTGAACAATTTACATTATCCTGAACAGAATTATTAAATATAATGAGAAGGAAAGGTGAAAGTAAACAAACAGATCTGTTAACCTCCTTATTTGTTCACATATTAAAACAATTTTCAACAGCTGTTTACCCAATCTAAATTAAACCATTAAAATCACGTGAATAAAAAAATTCGGATCCATTTATTCATGAGCGCTCCTCATATATGATATATGGACATACGCACATACAGACATACAACACAAAACAGAAGTGTGCACACATAACATACAACACATAAGACAATAGTAAAGGCCTTGTAGCTTTACCTAGGTGAAATCTCCATTGCAATGCTTAAAAACTCCACAGTCAAAAAATAAAACTGATCAGAAAAACATTAACCTAGGTCTGTATGAGCTCAAAAATAAAATAGAACTTTATGATGTGGGAAAAGGCAAATAATAAAATAAATATTGAAAAAAGCATCCTGGTTAATCACTGTCGCAGATGTAAGAATAGCCAAACTGGAGTTCTGGATATCAGCTGTTATGAATTTGAGTCAAATCATCTTCCTTTTGGTCTGTAGAAATTGTTTTAGTTAATCTCTCTGGAATCCAAATTGGCTGCTGTTCTCCCTGTGGAAAAACACAAACAGAACCCCGACTCCAGACAATCACTGGGTCAGGACCTTTCCATTGTCCTGTTAGAATATCCTTCCAAAGTACCTTAGGCTTATGTACATTTTTTGGACACATATACCTTTCCGCAGCACTAAGCCCTGATGAATCCAAATTTAAAAAGTTTAGAGTAAAAAGGGTTATTTTAAGTTTATCTTTGGGTGATATATACCCCTTTCCAATTCCCTCTTTTTGCTTTAGTAAGTACATTTTAATAGTTTGATGAGCTCTTTCAACTATGCCTTGTCCCTGAGGATTGTATGGGATTCCTGTTATATGAGTAATGCCAAATGATGAGCAAAATTGTTTAAAAGAGGTAGAAGTATAACCAGGACCATTATCTGTTTTTAACTGTTTTGGAACACCCACAGTGGCAAAATTTTGTAAGCAATGAGCTATGACATCTTTAGTTTTTTCTCCAGAATGAAGGGAGCCCATCAAAAATCCAGAAGAAGTATCAACTGTAACATGCAAATATTTTAATTTTCCAAATTCTGGCAAGTGTGTGACATCCATCTGCCAAATATGGTTAGGTATCAGTCCTTTAGGATTGACTCCAAGATTAACTTGTGGTAAAAAGGTCACACAATTTTGACATTGTTTTATTATTTGTCTAGCTTGTTCCTTAGTTATTTTAAAATGCTTTTGTAAAGTATTAGCATTGACATGGAACCTTTTATGAAAATGTGTAGCTTCTTCTAGTGTAGAGAAAATATGTATGTCATGTGTAGTTTTATCTGCTAAATCGTTGCCCAAACTAAGGGCTCCAGGCAATCCTGTATGTGCTCTGATATGTCCTATAAAGAATGGATCTTTTCTGTCCCAGATTAGACTTTGTATAGCAGAAAACAAAGAGAAAACAGTAGAGGAAGGGGAAATCCTGCCAGCATCTTCAAGGGATACTATAGCATTAACTATATACTGACTATCAGAAAATAAATTAAATACAGAATCTTTAAACATCACAAAAGCTTGTAAAACTGCATTAAGCTCTACCTTTTGAGCTGATTGTTTGGGTACTAAAAATGTAAAAGTTTGATCAGGGGTAACTACTGCTGCTGTACCATTATTTGACCCATCAGTGAATACATTTGGAGCATTCATGATAGGGGTTTTTCTTGTCATTTTTGGAAAAACTACAGGATGCGAAGACCAAAAAGACAACAAAGGATTAGATGGTAAGTGGTTATCAAATGAAACATTAGATTTACACATGATTATTGCCCAAGTATTTAACTCATTAGCTAACTCATCAATTTGATCCATAGTATATGGAGTAATAATTTTACTGGGAGAAATTCCAAACACTCCCTTTGCTGCTTTTATTCCTTTGAGTATTAATTGTCCTACAGCTTCAGGATACCTAGTAAGAATAGTGTTAGGAGAATAAAATAAATGTATCCACAATAATGGACCTTCTTGCCAAAATACTCCTGTAGGAATATTTTTTGTTGGTAGTACAATAAATAATAAAGGCAAACTTATATCAATTCTATCCAAATGCATATTTTCCATATATGTTTCAATAATTTTTAATGCCTTTCTTGCTTCAGGCGTTAACATACGGGGTGAATTTGGATCTGATGGACCTTTTAGGATATCAAATAAAGGTCCCAACTCTCCTGTTGGTATGCCTAGATAAGGCCTTATCCAATTTATGTCTCCTAATAACTTTTGAAAGTCGTTAAGTGATTTGAGTTGATCTACTCATATTTGAATTTTTGGTGGACGGACCATGGTTGAGGATAATAGAACTCCTAAATAATTAATTGGAAAATTTAATTGTACTTTATCTATTGCTATCTCTAGATTATAATTTTTTAATAAATTTGTAAGTGTGGCATAACATTCTAGCAATGTGTTTTTATCTTTGTGTGCTAACAATACATCATCCATATAGTGAAATATTTGTAGTTTAGGATTTTGATTTCTAAGTGGCTGGATTGCTTTGTTAACATAAATTTGACACATAGTTGGGCTGTTAGCCATCCCTTGAAGGAGTACTTTCCATTCATATCTCTGATCAGGACCTTCATGATTCAGTGCAGGGATAGTAAATGCAAAATGTGGACTATCCTCAGGATGAATTGGAATTGAAAAAAAAACAATCTTTAATATCTACAGCTAAAACGTACCAGGTTTTCGGCAAAGCAGACAATTAGGAATCCCCGATTGAGCAGGTCCCATAATAACCATCTCATTCATTATTAATGGCTCTTAAATCTTGCAATAATCTCCATTTACCAGATTTCTTTTTAATGACAAAAATGGGAGTATTGTAAGGAGATACAGAAGGTCGTATATGTCCCTCCGCTAATTGTTGTTTGACCAGGTCATGGGCTGCTTGTATCTTTTCTTTAGTCAGGGGCCACTGAGGAACCCATACTGGTCTATCTGATTTCCAAGTAATTTTTATTGCCTCAGTGACCCCTTCTGTAAACCCAGTCCATGTCTATTTATTCCTTGATCTATTTGAATTGGTGCTGCTATGCCTTGTTCTCCTAATCTTTTTTCTTTCCTGAAACCTTGTCTAGCCCTAATAGTGGGCACATTTGGATTGATGTTATTTGTTAATGTCAAACCTAATTGATCTAGGACATCTCGTCCCCATAAATTTATAGGAAGATGATCCAATACATATGGCTGTATAGTTCCTTCACATCCTTCAGGATCCTTCCAATCTAATACCATTGCACTTCTATGGGGATTAGTTGCCACTCCTAGGCCTCGAAGCATTTGAGTGGCTTGTTGTAACGGCCAATGTTTTGGCCATTCTTGATGAGATATGATGCTAAGGTCTGCACCTGTATCCAGTAGCCCATTAAATTCATGTCCTTGAATATTTAGTTTTAGCATGGGGCGAGAATCTAAATTTAAAGACAGCATAGCCCAATCTACACCTGTGGAGCCTAATCCCCTGGAACCTCTTTCTATAGTACTGCTGGAAAATTTATCATGTAGGCTGGGTATTATTAATAACTGTGCTATTCTATCTCCTGGTGAAATTACTGATATACCCTTTGGAGAACTAGCTATAATTTTTATTTCACCTTCATAATCGGGATCAATTACCCCAGGACTTATCATAAGTCCTTTTAGCATAGAAGAACTGCATCCTAACAATAAGCCTACTGTTCCTTGGGGAAGAGGTCCTTTTACTCCTGTGGGAATGATTTGAATTCCCATCTCTGGAGTTAGTACTGCTCTGGCAGAGGCGCAGATGTCCAACCCTGCGCTCCCTCTGGTTCGTCTGATGAGAGATCTGATGGATAATGTGTCCTGGGCACTACGCTGATGGTGTTGCTGGGTTCCTCCATGGTGTTTCTGGGTTCCTCCAGTGCCCCGTACATTTGTGGTCATGGGCCCCGGAGCATTGGGCCCCCCTGTCCGTTTTTTGACAATGGAGCCCGCTGCCTTTCTCCACGATATCGTGGGTAAACACTTGGTCCTTGTCTGTTTTTTGATAATGGAATACCCTCTATGGTGGTTTGAGAATGGCATTCATTAGCCCAATGTTTCCCTCTATGGCATCATGGGCAAATACCCGGTATTCTATTCCTTTGATACCTAGCTTTGTTAAACCCTCCTCCTATGGGGCAACTCTTTTTAAAATGTCCTGTTTGATCACAATTATAGCATGTTTTTGGCCTGGCATCTAAAGCCTGTTGTACTGCTGCTAAGACTTGCCCTTGTTCATTAATGTCTCTACATAATTTAATATATGTGTTTAAATCTTCATGTCTCCATGGTCTAATGACCTCTCTGCAGCAACGATTTGCTTGGTCATAAGCCAGTTGTTTTATAAATGGCATTGCCTGTTCTGTATCCCCAAAAATTCTGGAAGCTGCTTGAATAAGCCTATCTACAAATTCAGCGTAAGGTTCATTAGTTCCTTGTATTACCTTAGATAATTGACCTTGTAAATCTCCATGCCCCTGTAAAGTTTTCCATGCCCTAACCGCATCTACAGCAATTTGTGTGTATACGCCAGGATCATATTCAATTTGTTGCCGTTGACCCTCATAAGGTCCTTTTCCTAACAACATATCTAGATTTCTTTGAGGGTAACCGGCTGCTGCATTTCGCCTAGCTGTCTCCCTGCAAAATTCCTCATTGGCAACCTTCCATAACAAATATTGTCCTCCATTTAGCACAGATTTACACATACTAGCCCAATCTGCTGGCGTCATGTCCAAGTTGGTAATGGATTCGACCATGCTTACAGTGAACGGTGCTTGAGGACCACAGGTTGTTACAGCCTCCTTTAACTGCTTCACTGTTTTGAAATCTAAAGCATGGTGAATTCGCTGCCCTCCTGCCTGCTCAAGTACAGGGCATGCTAATCTTTGAGGTCCTGTCTCAGGATCCCATCTATCAACTACGGGGTTTGAGGGCCACTCAGCTATCTCCATAGGGGGAGCTGTTGGTTGAATTACGCCCTCTGGTGATAGAACGGTGTTAGTAGCAGCCTCCTGTTGTAGCTTTTTCCCTGATAGCTGTTTCTCCTCTAAGCTTTCTTCCTTTAAATTTTCTTCCTCTGTCTGACTAGCTTGAGAGACCTTCTCTTTTGCTTGATCTAAAATGTCTTTCTCCATGGTCTGAACCTCTAACAATTTACTTAACACTCTTTCAGTTTGTTTTTTACTAATTTCTAATCTGTTATAAAGATAACGCAACCCAATAAGATAACACAAAACAAAACCGAAACAGAATGAAACAAAAACGGAACAAAAAATCGTTGTATCAATTTTCCTATTTTCTTGATATGTGCATTTGTGGTCTATTTCTATCTCTTCCTCAGGGGCGAACAACTTCAAACCTTGAGCCAACCATTTTTCCCAATCTGCCTGAGAAAATTCTAGGGATAGGCAGCTTGAAACAAACACAAAACAAGAACACATTGTTTTTTAAAATGGTCACCCATTCTCTCGCCTTCCCTTAGGGGCAAGCAATTTCACTTACCTCGAAGCTTCAGATGTTCCCCGCATGGGCCGCCAAATGCCGCAGTCTGGCTGGGCACAAATCACGAGCCACTGAAGCAGGAACAAACTTTATTCTTGAACTGCAGGAAAACACTTCACACAGCTCCCGGGGAATCCTCCCGAACGCCAGGTGGCTTGTCCAGGAACCCCCAGCCAGAAATATCTCTCCCGGAAATCCCTCCTCCTGCACTTCCCCAACCAATGGGAACTCTCGGGGAATCCCCGGAAATCCCCACGAGAACTCCAAAATAGTGCGAGAACTCAAAAGTTGCAGCAGAGGCGGATAGTAATGCCTCGCCTGTCAATCAATACTGTTGGCAAAATGCCAGGGGCCATACAGACTTGGCCGTGGCTCTCAGCACACCACCGCCAAGGTCAATGCCATTTTAGAGAGAGCCAACCACATAACTGTAAATTCCCTCCTTTCATTCAGGCACTCCCCCATCTCATGTTCCCTTGAGACAGACTTGTGTTTGCTTTTTAGAAGATTACTGCTTTAGGTCTACCAAGGAGACAGTATGCTTTCTGTGCACTTGTGCTTGAGATTGAACCCAGGGCCTCAGCATTGTGCATTTTTGTTGCATTTAATGATACATCTATCTGTGGAATCCATGTTTCCCTGGGCATCCTGTCAAGGGGGCAGTAAGGAAGCAATGGCCATGTGCTCTCCTTGAATCTGTCAGGTAGCCAGGTGCAACACATGCAGCCACCCACAAGGATGGGTCTGGCTGCTTCTTTCCCAGTGTGCCAGTGTCTGGGCAGATTGAGGGCTTCTTCCCCAGGAACCTGGCCTTGAGGTTGTATTGTTGTTGTTGATGGGGGTTTTTCTTCTGGTACTGGGGTTTGAAACAAGTGGCATTTTACCACTGAGCTACATTCCCAGTCCCTTTTTTAAAAAAAAATTATTTATTTTGAAACAGGGACTCCCTATGTTCCTGAGGCTGGCTTCAAAGTTGCAATCCACCTGCCTCAGCCTCCTCATCTTGAGGTTTTGGCTTCTCCTGCTTTTCATTTTTTGTGGTCATAGAGGTTGAACCCGGGACCTCTCTCTACATCACGCAAGCGCTTTGCCACTGAGCTGCATCCCCAGCCCCTTTTCTTTTATTTTAAGACAGGATCTCACTAAATTGTCTGGGCTGGCCTCAAACTTGCAATCCTCCTGCCTCTGCCTCCACAGTCACTGAGATTACAGGTATGTGCCACAACACCCAGCTGGTCTTGAAGTTTCTAGGCATTCACAAGAGGGTAAGGCAAGAGAAGAGCTTATCCAGTCCTTTGCTTCTAGTTCTCAGCCTGCCATTTTGGGGGAGGAAAATCCCTGCAGATGTTTCTGAAATTCCCCAGAGGTTCCGCATTGTCCACCCCCATGACCACAACTCAAAGAGGCCAGCAGCAGACCCAGACATCTGCCTCCCTGGGGCTGCAGGAGCCTGGTGCCATAAAACATAAGTCGGGTGTGGGAATCTCCTTGTCTTCTCCAGTTTCTGTTCAGCTGGGAAATCCATCTCTATCACCACTATTATAATTATTTAGTTCTTCAAGCATCAGCAGTCTTTGCAGGAAACACCCACAAGGCAGCAAGGAAACCAACTCATTGGGAGGGTCCCCGGTGGATTCACACCCTCAGAAAGCTTGAAACTCCTGGCCCTGGCCCCAGGAGCCTCCGCCCAGACCACCTTCAGCTGCCCTTGGTGTGCTGCTGCACACTGGAGCCTGCAGGTGCTGGACTCTGGTTCATTTGGGACTTTGTTCTCTGTTACAATGTTGGTGACTGGCTTTCATTTTTTCCCCCAGTACTAGGGATCCGACCCCCTGGGCATGCTATACTCAGCTACATTCCCCCATCCTTTTTATTTTTTATTCTGAAATAGCATCTCCCTAATTGCCCTGACTGGCCTCAAACTTGCAATCCTCCTGCCTCAGCCTCCCATGTAGCTGGGACTACCAGCATGTACCCCTGCACCCAGCAGTATTTTCTTTAATTTAATTTTTTTAAACTAAATATAATAAATGTGATATGAGGCCTGGTTTTATAAGCTTTGACTCACAGTGCACATGTAGACAGCGCCAGCAGGCAGTGGGCACATTCCAGGACTAGTCACATGTCCTTTGGTCTTGAGTAGATCATTCAGCCACCAATAAATTTAATTATCACATTAGAAAACAAACAAACAAAAATGTGGTAGATTTAAAAATGGGCTCTCATTGGTGACGTCCAAGGCCTTTGAGGTATGGTTTAACAAACAGAGTCTAGAATGCTCTCTACCTTGCATGCAGGTGAGGCTGGGGTAACTGCGCAACCCCTACACACACAGCTCCACCCCCTGGCCATCCTGTGTCCAGCCATGAGTAGAAATTCTGAGGACACCAAAGCCTGCCTAGGAATGTGATGGGCTCCTCACCCTTGGGTGTGGGCAGATAGCCTGAAACATGGAGCTGGGACTTCACTGAGATGTTGAAACTACTTTATAGGTCCTGTTTTATCTTTAAAATGACCCCACTTTTGACAGGCGCAGAGGCACATACCTATAATCCCAGCAGCTCAGGAGGCTGAGGCAGGAGGATCGTGAGTTCAAAAAGCCAGCCTCAGCAATGGCTAGAAACTAAGCAACTCAGTGAGACCCTGTCTGTAAATAAAATACAAAATAGGGCTGGGGATGTGGCTCAGTGGTTGAGAGCCCCTGAGTTAAATTCCCAACACACACACACAACAACAACAACAAAAAAAGACCACACTTTGCTGCTGAATGTCTGTGTGATGACTGTCAATTCGTGTAGCAAATTTGGTCTAACATTTGCCTTCACTATCACCTGCTAGAGAGGTTGGAGGGCAGCAGGAGACCACACCTGACTCTAACCTGTCTTATAACACTGTTATCTGAATCTACCAAGAAGCACCAACCTGGCTCAGATCATTTTGAGAAAAATTAAAACGTTTGTTTGTTTCCTTTTATTCTGAAGTAGCATCTCCCTAAATTACCCAGACTGGCCTCAAACTTGCAGTCCTCCTGCCTCAGCCTCCCATGTAGCTGAGATTACTGGTGTGTACCCCTACACCCAGCATGAGTACTTTTTCTTTTTCCTGTGTACATACCCTTTCCTGCACCTCCACTCCTACTGTCGTAGAAAGAATCTCCTAGATACACAGGCCCAGGAGAAATATTAGGGAGGTGTCAGCATGTGTGGTCCTTGCCTCAGCTGAACACATGGAATGCTTTTGGGGACCCAATACCCACGGGCATAAAGGAGGGAAATTCTGTCATCCACTCGGTCTACTGCTCCCTTTACATCCCTGTGCCCTACGGATGCTCAGAATGCAGTGATGTCATCAAGAGCAAGACCAGAATCCTGGCTGACATATAGAGGAGGGGTCCATATACAGTGCACTCAACCACTGTCACATAAAGGCTCTCTAGTGGACAAGAGGACCAGAGGTAGAAAGCTTGGCCCACCAAGTAAACCAAAAGCTCTTTCAGGACAGAGGCCTAGATTTTGATATATACCCCCATCTCATCATGGTGCCTACTCCCTGCCCAGTGAATGAGGGGTGACTGGAGTAGTTTTCAGGGCAATGCCCAGAGGTCAGAGGTAGGCACTGGACAGAGAGGGCCGCCACATAGCACAGAGGCTCATATCGAGTAAAGAACCAGGCAGTGCTGCATTCGAATCCCAGCTGTGCTGTTTACCAGCTTTTGCGCTTTGTACCTGAAACCTTTCCCAGAGGCTCCTATCTTGAAGGCTTGGTCCCCAGAGCAGCAATGTTCAGAGGCAGGGCTTGGGGGAGTGATTGGATCATGAGTGCTCTGTCTTTATCAGTGAATCAATCTACATATTTGAACAAACCATCAGGAGGTAATGGACACTATAGGAGGTAGGGCCTAGTTGCCTTGTTAGAGGAAGTAAGTCATGGGGGGTGCCCTGGAAGGGTAGCACCACAGTGACCAGGCTCATTGCTGTGTGGAGAGCAGAGAGGGGGCTAAAGCTGGAATATGTCTAGTCTAGCACATGACACTTTGCACCTAGTAGGTGCTTGCTGTTAATTTTTTTTTCTTTTTTGCAGTACTGGTAATTATAGTGCTTTACCAGTGAGCTACATCCCCAGCCCTTTTAATTTTGTGGTACCAAGGGGCACTCTATCACTGAGCCACACCTTCAGCCCCCCCCCTTTTTTGGAAACAGATTCTCAACTAAGTTGCTGAAACTGGGCTTGAACTTGCAATCCTCCTGCCTCAGCCTCCCAAGTAGTTGGCAGGTTGCACCACCATGCCCAGCTATTAGATATATTTTGATAGTGCTCCTTCATCAGTAATAGATGTAGCTGAGACCCTAGCAAGGGGTGGCCACACAAAGAAGAGGCTCATTTGCAATGACTGGAACTAAACAAGATTTGAAGAGAGCTATCCAGGCAGTGTCCTTGAGAGACAGATTGCTGGGTTTCCTCTGCCAGGTGAATTCCTGGATTCATCAACTGCATCCTTCCATATTACATGTGCTTAAGAAATGGTAGCTGTTGTTCACATTTACAAGACAATGACAACTCAGTATGTTTAGGTTTTCTGAATGGCCTGGGGTAAGCCCTCTCTGCCTCAGTCTCACTGTTTGCAAAATCTCTCTGGTTCTCTGAATGAAGAAGCAGTCCATTCCCACCCTCTGGCCCAAGTGGCACCCAGCCAGCATTTAAAGCCAGAGGGAGCAGAGGAAATTCAGGCAAGAGGCCACTAAAGGGAGGTTATGGGGCTTGGGCCCCACTGGGATAGGAGCAGAGTGGGTGGGGCCAAAGGCCCCAATGGACCCAGCCTGGTGCTACAATTCCCAGGGCCTTCTGCTGCCTTCTCTGAGTGGCCTGGCCCCATCCTGGTCATGCACATTGGGACATGCCAGAGCCTGGCTTCCCAGGGGCCAGAGGGAGCACCTGCCGGGGACTTCAAAAGCCCAAATGCCTTTCAGAAAGGAACTAAAACTTTCTGCTTAACCAAAGCCTCCACAGGAGAAGAACAGGCCTAGACATTTTCTTTTTAAGTCTTTATTTTCCAGCTGGCTGGCCTGGTCATTCTCTTTTTTCCCTATTATAAATGGTCCCAGCTACAACACACAGGGGGAAAAGAAAACATGTCCCAGGCCTGGGCAGGGGCTGGCTGGCCTCCTGGGGCAGGCAAATGCAGCTCTGGCCTCTGGCACCCACTGGGAGAGGCTTTGGAGCTCCTGCCCAGAGCCAAAGCAAGGAGTGAGGGGAGGATTCAGGAAGTCTCTGTTTGCACTCCAAAACTTCTCCTGCCCCTGAGAGCAGAGCTGCCATCCAGCCAAGGAAAGGATTCCTAAAGGGCTTGTGGGCAGAGAAAGAAAGATAAGGCACCCCCTCACCAGGGCCCATGGGGAAACTGATGTCTGGGGAAGAGTTGCAGAAGCTCACAGTATCAACAAATGGCAGAGCTGATCTTTGAAGCCAACATTCTCAATTCCAACATCAGGTACCAAGGAAATGTTGGAAGAGGGGTCCAAGGAGGAGCCCTGGCATCCTGAGTTTGCTGAATGAGAGCGGATGTCATTCCTTTCTCAGCTTCTCTGCCTCCAGTAAGTTAAGTTCATTTTTCTGTGACTCAGTTCCCTTATCTTTGAAAATGAGGACATGCTTGTAACCACCTTGTAGGGCAGCTGTGAGGAGCATAGGAGCCAATAGGTAAAGGACATAGAACAGTGATTTAAAAAAAAAAAATCACCTCTTACTCTCTGTAAATGTAAAGTTTGTGTTCTTCACCTAAGGAATGTTTACTGACCTCTCCTAGGACAGGCCCTGGCCAGGTGCTGGGGGATGCAGCTGGGCAAAGCAAAAAGGTCTCCTGCCTGGTGGAACTTCCAGTGGGGGAGGGGCAAGCCAAGGGACACAGTGGATTCACTAGATACATTGCCTCATGGCACATTCTAGATTTCTTTTCTCCTGGAGGGAGTAAGGGGGGGGGCAGTCAGAAACTTTCTGGACTCAGGTGCCAAACTTATCAGATGGAGAAGGCAAGGGCGCTCCTTCCCTTGCAAAAGGAGGCAGGAAAATGTTGAAAACCAGTTTTTGCAGTTTAATTGTTTTTAAGTGAAAGAGGGCCCCAGGCGGACATCTGGCCACCTGCCCATCCTGGTGGGCTGGTTCATCTGGTTCAGCCTCAGAGCACTCAGCACTTGGGTCCTCCTCCCTGTGCCTGAGATGCAGGGCTGGTCCTGAGGAAGTGGGAGCCTTTGTCCACCGGGTCCATCGAGGCGTTCCATGTCCCCCACCTTTCCGCTCACAGGGTTCCCTACTGCCCAAGGCCCCACCAGCGACCTCCCAGAACTGCAAGCTGGAGCCCAGCCAGGGCGAGACCTGAGGGGCAGGGTAGGGGCGTGACCTGTGAGCGTGGGGCAGGGCCAGAGCCACAGCCCCGCCCTGCACTCGCAGGCCATGCCCCCTGCACTCACCATGCCCAGTGCGCCTCCCGGCTCAGGCTCCCCACAGTGGCCCGAGGGGACACTGACTACTCTTGAGACGCCAAGCCTTTCTCAAAAAGCCAACAGAACTCCCCCGCCCCGTGCTTCACAGAAACCTCGCCTGGGTCTGAAGTGGACAAATTGATAGGCAGCATCCCCTGGGCTGGGGAAGGACAACCTCCTCCTCCCCACACTTTTCTCCCAGTGCCCCACCTGATGCCCTACAGAGAGCTCTCCCTACACAACTAAGCTGATGCCCACTGTGCTGTTATAAAGTCCATTTTACATGTAATAAATCTGAGGCTCATGAAGGCTGATTATGTCCCTAATCCAAAGTCACACAGCCCTTAAGGGATAAAGCCAGGATTGAAATCCAGGTGAATCTCCCTCCAAAATTGGAAAATTTCCCCTCTCCAGCTAGTTAATTCCAGCTTCTACACTTTGCCTGAAGCATAGCATTGATGTATCGATTTAGATAGATGGATATATAAACCGTTAGATAGAGTGGAGGTTAAGCTAGAGATGGAGATAAAGATGGAACCACAGACAATTGTCTCAGGTGTCAATGGGATGGGGGCAGATACCCTTTTCCCAAATCTCCATCAATCCCCAAAACCTTTTGTTTAAGTTAAAAAAATTTAAAAAACAAATTAGATGTAGATGGACACAATACCTTTATTTAATTTTATGTGGTGCTGAGGATTGAAACCCAGTGCTTCACATGTGCTAGGCAAGCGTTTTACCATTGAGCTACACCCACATCCCCTAGTGGAAAGATTTTGAGAGGGTGTACCAAGCATTGAACTTAGGAGCACTCGACCACTGAGCCACATCCCCAGCCCTATTTTGCATTTCATTTAGAGACCAGATCTCACTGAGGTGCTTAGTTCCTCGCCATTGCTGAGGCTGGATTTGAACTCGTGATCCTCCTGCCCCAGCCTCCGGAGCTGCTGGGATTACAGGTATGTGCCATTGGATCCAGCTAGTTGAAAGATTTTTAACATGCAGAAAATAATACAGATTTTCATATGCTCCCAATAGAAGAAAAAATTTTACACTTGTTTGGGGGATTTTCTTTGTTGTGGAACTGATGTTGTCTCAATCTTGCAGAGACAGAGCTTCAAGTCAAATGTCCTAGGTACCTTCTACCCCCTCCAACTAGACCTAAGCCCTTCCTAATTAAGAAAGTTCCTATAGGGTTAGAGGCCTGCCCTGGTACCCAGCAGGGCTGGAAAAGCCCCCAGTATTTAGGTATTTGCACCTCAGGAGAGAAGTTCTGGCTCCTCAAAAGAAATGTCATATGGTGAACAGGCAGGGAGGTGAAGAGGGTCCCATTTTACAGGAGTGAAACTGAGGCTCAAGAAGTCACTTGCCCTGGGACAGAGACTCGGTTCTTTGTTTATCTTACCCAGTCCTGTCTCCCTGTTTTTGTTTGTTTGTTTTCTGGGGGGGGTGTTGTTTTGGGTTTTGTTTTTTGATACTGGGGATTAAACCCAGGAGTACTTAACCACTGAGCTAAATCCCCAGCCCTTTTTATTTATTTTTTTATTATTTTAAGACAAGTTCTCACTAAGTTATTTAGGGCCTCACTAAATTTCTGAGCCTGGCCTTGAACTTGCAATCCTTCATCCTCAGCCTCTGGGATTACAGACCTGTGCCTGGCTCTGCCTTCATTTTATGCACTGCTTTCCTTGGAATAGTGGTTGCCAGAAGGAAGGGGCACCTTAGTAGGAAGGAGGTCAAAGCTCCTGGCAAGAGTGAAGAGGCCAGGAGGCTATGCTGAGCCTCCAGGAGAGAAGGCTGCAGGCCCTGCTGATCTGCGGCTCCTTCTGATCCTCAGAGGTGCTGGGGTTCTGCTTGCCCCCTTCAGGACATCTGGGAGTTGAGAAGGGGATGCTCAGAGGTTTCATCAGGAACAAAAGACACTCAACATGTCAGGCAGGTTTGTGGCTCACTCTCCCACCTCCATCCCTTGCTAAGGAAGTGCTCTATCACTGAGCTGCACCCCAGTCCAGATTTCCATCTCTGAACATTCTGAATGGCCTTCTTCCCCAGTAGAAAGCCCACCTGGATCAATGCATTGTGCCTTCTGGGCTGGGGAGCCTCGGAGTGGACACGCGGGGATGACAGTGACCACAAATCGGAATTTTTCTATTGTAAGTGATTTTTCAAAATTTGGATTTAGCAAAAATAATTGTAGTTTCAGGTTCAGACTCGGGAGGATTCAGGTATTCAAGTAATATGACAAGGGACACAAGCTGTCTCTCCATCACTCGGCCTGCCACCCCTCACTCCCTAATGGTGACTTCATTCGGAGTCCACAGAATGACAGTATGGCTGCCAGCAGGTCTGGCTGTCCTGGCAGTCTCAAGGTCAGTGAGAAAGAGCTACCTCCTTCCCCAAACCTTTATATTGACCAGCAACCAGCGTGAGTGGGCCAGCCAACATGGGGCACCTACCACTTCCTAAATGCCAGGCATTGTCTGCATTGTCTTCTTGATCTCATGTTTATTTGGGGTTTGAGGAGAGGGTTTTGTTTTGTAATACTGGCGATTGAACTCAGGGTCACTCTACCACTGAGCTGCGCACCAGCTTTTTCCTCACGTGGGGAGTAACTGTTTGTCCCCTAGCCATGTTCACAAGAACCTTTCACTAGGATCCTTATAAAGCCTCTTCACAGGGCCCAGAGGATTCTCATCATGGCTAATGGTCTCAGGGATCCTTGGGCTCCAGGAAAGGAAGGGCTATCCCCCAGACCTCCTCTCCAGAGACCATCCCACCTAGGAAGGTCAGAGAAGTCATTTCCCAACTCCTTCCTGCTCCCAGACTGCCACAGTGGAAGGCAAGGCATAAGAACACACACCTACTGCTGGTGACCAGCTGACTCTTCCTTAGAATCTGCTCATACAGTTGGGCTTATAGAAAGGCGCCTACCTGAGCCAGGTAAGTGCCTAACCTAAAGCAAGGCTAAAGTGGGCAGCTCCTGCTTACAGGCAGCCATCTGATTCCTTGGTCACCCCTGAGAAGGCAGAGGTAGGAGAAAGATTCCTTCTTCTGGATCTCCAAAGGAGCACCTGCTGGAATCACTATGGACTCTCATGCCAAGCTCAGGCATGTGAGAGCCACAGCTCCACCACTGCCTAGGACCAAACTCATTCATGCAACAAATACTTACTGGCCATGCATTATGTTCCAGGTGCTGTTCCAGGCTCAGGGGGATATGCTAACAATCACACAGGCAAAGCTCCCTGCACTCATGGAGGTGATATTGTCCAGCAGGCCTCAGCAAACTTTTCCTCTAACAACCAGATAGTAAATATGTTTGGATTTGGGGGCCATAAGGTCTCCATCGAAAGGATTTAACTGCCTTCCCAGTAGAAAAGCATCCACAAATGGGTGTGGCTGTGTGCCAATAAAACTTTATTTACGGACACTGATCTTTGAATTCCATTTCATGCATCCTGAAATAAAAGTGTTCTCCCCTGCGCAACCATTTAAAAATGTGCAGATGTATAAAACATTCTTAACGTGAGGGAGGGTGAAATAAATACAGGTGATGCCAATAATAAAAAAAAGGAAACATACACAACACTTATACGTGCCAGGTATTGTTCTAGTGCTTATGTAAATTAACTCATTTAATCCTTAGAATAACTCTGGGAGAGGTGTAACCATTATTGGCTCCACTTCACTGAGAAGGAAAGAGGGAATGCAGAAATTTACATGGAGTGATACTACCAGAAAACTGTGTGGCCAGGATGCCGACCCAAAACCCCAATGTGCATGGTTTTATACCTTATTCCTATCCTGCTCATAAAAACCCAATGAAGTGATCAATTTGTTAGCACCTTTGTTGAGCAGACAGTCCTAGGCATCAGATCTATAGTACAGGAAGGAAACTCCAAATAACCTTATCAGACAGGTGTCCTCTCCTTCAGTGTAAAGCAGTTAACGGTGGGTGAGGACACCCACTCGTAGGGTCACCCTACTCCCCTTGCTCTCAATTTCCTTGCTTTGCCCCAATCACCCTCCCCTACTGCATCCCCTAGCTCCTCAGCATTCCACATTCTACCGCTTTTCAACTTGAATTCCACTACCAGAATGATGTTGGCATCATTTTAACACTCCCAGATATTCGAAGAGGAAAGATTCAAAGTTAAACAGCGCCTGGAGAGACAGAGACCTGGGGAGGTTTGAAGTCTGGGGGGGCGGGGGGATGAGGACAAACCTTGGAAAATAAAATCTCTTAACCAGGCATCTGTCCCCACCCCCACTCTGCCCCCCACCCCCAGCAAGCCTTGGCCTCCTGGTCTCTAAGGAAGGGGCAAGCAGGTGAAGGTTACCATTCTGGGAACTTGGGGGAAATGCTTCTGGCATTAAACAAAGCCTCTTTATACTTAAACAGCCAGCCCAGGATTTTCAGAAAAGTTTCCCCAAGAGTCCCTGAGTGTGTGTGCACAAACAATTACACACCGGTGTAGGCACACAGTGGGATGCACAAATAGCAAGTGTGCGCATTCACGCATCCCCTAGAGGGACCCAGCGCAGCCACGACTCCCCGCAACCCCCTGTTCAGTGGAGTGCAAACTCGCTTGCACACCCCATGCAGGCGAGAGTGGGAGGGCAGTGTAGGTTCCAGCAAGAATTCCAGAGCCACAGGGGGCAGAGGGGCAGAAAGCCAGGCTGCGGGGTGGGGAGACGGGGTGGGGAGCCCCGGAGCTGGGGGCACAGGGCGGGGGGCCGGTGGCGGGGAGTTCCTGGCCCCCAACTGAGGAGCCACCCTGCTGGCAGAGTGGGGTAGGACTGTCCTGGAGCCGGGAGCCGAGGGGGATCACCTGGGACTGGGGCACCCCTTAGGGGGCGGGGTAGGGCTGAGCGGGGTAAGGGACCTGGCAGTGTCGTGAGAGGTCCGGGTGCAACCTGGCAGGCAGGAGGTGGCAACTGCGGCCCAGGGGTTTCCCAGAGCGAGGAGCCAGGAGACTCTCCCAGGAGGCTCCTCTGAGGGCCAGGAGGACAATGGTTTGCATGATGGGTCAGACGCCCCCTGCCGCAGACCCCTGGGTTCCTTTCCTCTGGAGGTCTGGGGACACACTGGGCAGGTTCTGTTGGTCCTTCAAGGGCTCGAAAGCTGGGGCACAAGAACCCGTCACTGGCCAATATATTTTTTTGTTTGTTTCTTTTTGTAGCACTTAAGATTGAACCCAAGGGCACTTTACCACTGAAATACACCCAGTCCTTTTTGTTTTGAGGCAGATCTTAAAGTGCTGAGGCTGGCCTTGATCCCCCTACCTCAGCCTCCAGAGTCACTGGGATTACATGCATGCTCACTACAGGCCTGGATATGTGTAATTTTTGCTTTTATTTATTTATTTCTTTGTTTTGGTGGGAAGGGTGGTACTGGGATTGAATCCAGAGCCTCTTGCTTGCCTGGCAAATCCTCTACCACAGAGGTAAATCCACAGGCCCTTTTCTTATTTTGTTTTTTGTTTGTTTATTTGTTTGTTTTTGCTTTTGATACAAGGTATTGATTCCAAGAGATCTTCACCACTGAGCCAAATCTCCAGCTTTTTAAAAAAAATAAATTATGAGGCTGGTTTTGAACTTGTGATACTTCTGCCTCAGCCTCCAGATAGAAGCTTTGAGTTGGTTGAGTCAGTCAACCCCCACCCCTCCCCAACCCCACAAATAAGTCTGCAATGAAATTTTGGCATTCACATTGAACAACCAGCACTGGCCAAAGCATTGTTAAAGAAGTAGGTGATACTGAGGCCCAGAACAGAGAACATCAAACTGTGAAACTCGCCAACTCCACAGCTGACCAGAGGCAGAAATGGAACCCAGATTCATGTCTCCCCACCCTCATCCCTGTGGAACATTATACCGACTCAGTCCTGAAAGCAAATGGGCTTGTTTTCCAAGGCCAGATTCAAGTTACTAAGTAAAAAGTAGCTGTCGATAGCTTTCCCCCTTCATTCATTGAACACATTTTCTGTTCCAAAGCTTTACCTGAGAGTCCTTCCTGCATTGCCCACAGCCTTCTAGTCACATTGTGAAGACAAGGCTCAGTGATATATATATGGAACTTACCTCTCGGGTCCACAGCACAGCCAGGATTCAGCCCTGCATCTGGTACCTCATGTTCATGTCCTGCTTCTAGCCATTAAATCAGAACTTTGGGGGTACTAGGGAGTCAATTTTTTTAAATCCTCAGAAATTTCCAATGAGTTGCGCTGATGAAAACCACAGCACTATATGTCAGACAGAGACTTTCCAGTCCCAAGTTAGCAAGCCAGGGTTTCTGGGCCCAGTCTGCCCCCTGGAGTGTCTCCTTTGATCTCCAGAGGTATTGTGTACAATTTTGAATTCATTACTAGCAACTAAAAATCTAAATTTTATACCAAAATTTGAATTTCTAACTTTTTCAAAAGAGAATCAGACAAAACCAATTCCTGACTCATTTCCTTTCATTGCATGGATAAAATGAGCAACAGCAGAGAAGGGCAAGGTTTTGTTCAGACACCCACAGCTCAGGTTGAGGGACAGAACTGGTGCTTGGGGGAAACCAGGACTCCTAGCTGTCTGACCTGACCCCAGACAACTGCATGGAATCATTTTAAGATGGAGCTTTTCAGGCAAGCAGGAGTGGTACCTTGGCATGTCAGCTTGAGGTAGGATAGAAGAGACACAAAAAAAAAAAAAACAGGTAAAAATGAGACAAGAGAAAGGAAAAAAGACACTTTTTTCCTTTCATCTGAAAGCACCATCATAAATTTCCTTATACTTTCACTCCCCAAGCCAGTTTTTCTCCTAGACCTGGCACTCCCAAATCATCACCCACAATCTTCAAGTCACAGGAAACTCACCACTTTAGAAAACTGCCCTGTGCACTCTTAATTAGCCCACTAATACATGCATTTTTAAAATTGGTTGAGAAAGGGAGATAGTAAACCTATAACATAGGGTACTTTCCCAATCTTATCTATTGATTAGATAATGGAGAAGATGTCAATCTAAGGATCCCTGGAACTCCCAGAACTCCATAAGCCATCTGTGATCACCAGACTGATGTCATCTCCACATACCTGCCCAGGCCCACACTCACCAAGTTTCCTTTAAAAGAAGAGCCCAAACCACAGAAGTGCTCTCACTCTTGATATAGCCTGTATTCCTGCCCACTCCACCCCTTTTTTTGTACCAGGGATTAAACCCAAGGAGCACTGAACCACTCACTACATCCCCAGCCCCTATTTTTATTGTTTTTATTTTGAGATAGGTTCTTGCTAAGTTGTTGAGGCTGGCCTTGAACTCATGATCCTCCTGCCTGAGTCTCCCTAGTTGCTGGGATTATGGGTGGGCACCATGACACCTGGTTCGAATTCTCTCTTGAATGTGTACTCCTTGCTTTCCTAAATAAATCTGTGTACCTCAATATCTGACACAGGCTAGAATTCTTTACTGTCACATACATTAAGGACCCCATTGTCCTGAATTGAGGTCCTCCTCTCTGGGACCTCATCAGACCCCCTCCAGTGACAAGACCTATCCGAAGCAAACCCCTTGGCTTCTACAGTCCTGTGCTCTTTCCTGCTCCACAGTCTTGTGGGAGACCCAGGAGGCTCCAGCAGGTGTGAGCCTCCATAGATGCTTTCAACAGCCCAGTACTCACAGGTGGGCATGTTAGGCTAGCTGGGGCACTGTCAGGGGCAGGGTGGAATCCAATGAAGAAGGAGCTATCTTGAGGTGGGAGTGAGGCAGATCTCCAGGAATCAGATCCCCAAGTGAAGGCAGATGGACTGATTCACATTCTCAGCCCCTTGGAATGAAAGAGAGGGCTGGGGTCCCTTTCTTCCCACACTGCAGAATCACCAACTGAGGTTAGAACAGACTTAGATGAAGGTTAGCCCTGGGAGAGACCTTGGGAACTGAACTGGGGTGGAGGTGGCAGATGGGCTTCATCTCACATGCCATCTGGCATGGGGGATGGAGGGCTTCCCAGGTGGGTACTGCAGGAAGCAAGGCCAAGATTGGAAGGGCGAGGGTCAGCATGGCATGGGCAGGAGGTGGGGGCCAGATTGGACAGGCCATGAGGCCATTAAGCTTTGATTCATCATAGGAGAGATGGGAAAATGCTGACAAGGGTTTTAGGGGTTAAGGACCAACTAAGGCCAGAGGACTCTGCAGGCTGCAGAGTAGAAGCAGAGCCAGAACCAGGACTATTAGAGCTGCCAGATAGATGCAGTGCTGGGGGATGGGTGGGGGCTCAGTGGTAGAGCACTGGCCTAGTACGTGCGAGGCACTGGGTTAGGCATAGATATAAATAAATAAAATAAAGGTATTGTGTTCCTCTGGAACTTGACAACAAGACACAGTGCAGGACAGGGTGACCAGATGGGTGTGGAGATCCAGAGACATGCCTATCCCCCCCCCACTCAAAAAGAGCACAGGCCAGTTACAGGGACCTGTGCCCAAGTGGTAAGCTGGGATCAAGTCACTGCCAGCTACTGAGACACACTCCCAGCTGTTTCCACAAGTCATATTGGGAGCTGGGAACCTTCTCTTGGTCTCCAACTCCTTAAAAAAGCAGCAAACCAGCTGGCCCATGCCTGTAATCCCAGTGACTTGGGTGGCTGAGGCAGGAGGATGTGAGTTCAAAGCTAACCTCAGCAACTTAATGAGGCCCTAAGCAACTCAGTCAGACCCTGTCTCTAAATAAAATATTTTAAAAAGGTATGGGGATGTGGTTTAAGCACCCCTGGGTTCAATTCCAGGTGCCAACCCCCATGCCAGAAGCTCAGATGTTCAAGGCCAACAGGGCCATGAGGCACGAGGCACCCACAGGAGGATCGGTCCTGTGCTGTTTCTGATTTAGCCTGTGATTTGAGGAGACATACACCCCCTATCAGGTCTTAGTAGGTGGGGGTCTGATGGTTGTCTTCCAAGCCGACCACATTGGCTAGATTTTCTCACTTCGACCATAAACAACCTGGCCCTAGGACAAGGGCTGCAGAAGATGCCGGAAGTGTGGGCTGAATGGTCACTTTCGAGGCAGAGAAGAGGTATATCAAGGACACCTTGTGCATTTCAGGATGAAGTCTGTCCAGCAAAGGCCACAGATCTCCCAAGACGTGCCTGAGGGTCCTTCTTATCATATGTCCTCAGTTCACAGGCCTCTGAGCTCATGGAGCAGTTTGCAGATACACCTGGCCGCTATCAGGGCAGCAGCTGAAGGAGAATCTCTGCCCAGGAAACCAGACCACCCAGGATCAAGAGGCTCTGGTCCCTGCCCAGGACCCCAGGCATGGTCCCATCTCCCTTCTGAGGCTGCCTGTTGTGAGCCAGAGGATGGACCTGGGGCTGCAGGAAGGGCAGGGACCCTCCCTACTCTGCCTCATCAGCTGTGTGTCCTGGGGTAAGCCACATCCTGGCCTTGCCCAGAGCCTGGGGCAGCAGTGAGATCTGGAAGAGGAAATGAACTGAGGAGGAGCACCTGAGGCCATGCGACCAGTGCTCTGTCCCATGCCAATGTCCAGAGTCCAGTGTTCACAGTTGGGCTGGACTGAGGAGGGGCTTCCAGGGACAGGGGAGGCCGACACTAAGGGTGGAATGAGATGGACATCATTACCCTAGGTACATGTATGATTGAAGAATGGTGCAACTCTACATCATGTACAACCAAAGAGTGAAAAATTCTACTCCATTTGTGAACAAGGAATCAAAAAGCTTTCTGCTGTCATGTGTAACTGATTAGAACTAATAATAAATTAATTAATTAAAAAAGAGTCACCAAGGTGGCCTTTGCATCTGGGCAGCTGAGGGGTGGGAAGGGAGGCAGCATCTTTGAGTTTGGAGTCCAACTTGTGTGAGTTCAAATCCTGACCCTGCCACTTGCTGTGTGACCCTGGGAAAGTTATTTAGCCTCTCAGATCCTTTATTTTCACATCTATAAAATAAGATGAATAACAACAGCCAATATTAAAGCCAAGAGCCTCTCTAGTAGTCCCAGCTACTTTGGAGGCTGAAAGAGGAGGATTCCTTGACCTAAGAGTTTGGGCCCAGATCTCATTTCAAATAAATCAATAATAAAAGTCAACATTAAGTTCTAGAAATTGCTCTAAACCCTTTAAATGCTTTATATCATTCTATAATACCACACTGGTGTGTAGGTGCTATTTTAGTCCCAGGGGATAGAATCAGAAATCAAGGCCCAGAGAAGCAAAGTAATTTAACCAGATCACATAGCTGATAGGTGGCAGATGATCCCAACAAGGTCCCTAACTCCCACCTACCAGAGTTAGTGGGGATCAGCTTGTCACATGGAGGTCAAAGTTATGTGTTTGCTGTTGTTATTGTCGTGATGGTGGCTGTATTAGTTTGCTAGAGCTTACGTAACAAGGATCACTGATTTTTTTTCTCTTTCTTTCCTTCTAATCGGATGACTTAAACAATCAAAAGTCTGAAATCAAGTGTTGGCAGAGTTAGTTTCTGCTGCATCCTCCCTCCTTTCCTGTCTCCTCCCTGTGTCTTCACCTGGTCTTCTTTCTGTTTGTGTCTGTGTCCTCTCTTTATGAAGATATGTGTCCTATGGAAGTATGGCCATTCCTCATGACTTTTGTTTTGTTATTGTTTTTCCCAGAAATAAACTTGCTTTGTAATTAATATAATTTCTGGACCTTGGAATCTAACAGGACAGCTGGAACCCAAAGTTCCCTGTGAGTCTAAAACTATGCAGGGGATCAGGAGTGATCCAAGACAGGTGTGGAAAGAAGGAGGAAGTAGACTTTGGAGTGATTAGTTATGCCCTGAGTGGGGGTGGGTAAGTGGAAAGGGAGGGGAAGAGTGGGCACACCTGTAATCTCAGTGGCTTGGGAGGCTGAGTCAGGAGGATTGTGAGTTCAAAGGCAGCCTGAGAAACTTAGTGAGGACCTAAACAACTCAGTGAGGACTTGTCTCTAAACAAAATACAAAATAAGGCTGAGTGCCCCTGAGTTTAATCCCTAGTACCAAGATAAAAAAGAAAAAAAGGGAGGTATTCAGTCCTGCAGTGATTCAGCTCTGGGAGTGGGGTTGGCTATCCCCTAGAATGTATGGAGAGACACATGCTCAGCAGTCACCAGGACACAGTAGTAGAGGCAGAAATGTCCAAGGAACATCAACTCAATAGCATGGGGGGAGTGGCTCTTGCTTTGTGTACCTGTAGCAGAGGAAGCACAGCTAGTCCCAGGAGAATTAGAGGGTGTGTAGAAGCCCAGGGGGAAGTTGGATGCAGCTGTCCTCTTGTACACTCCCAAAATGCCCACTCTTTGAGCTGTGTTGGCCTCTTTTTTACTCAACTTTAAAGACTCTGTCACCAAATACAGTCACATGCTGAGGTACTGGGGGTTAGGACTCCAAAAAATGAAATTCAGAATGGGCACCATTTGGTCCATAGTGGTGAGAAATGTGGTTTCCTGTTACCATGGCAGGGACAGAGAGGGAACAGGGTGGAGGACAGACAGCAGCTGCCCAGATGCCCCCTTGGTCCTGCAGGCCCGAGCCAAGGAAGGCTGGACACCATATCAGGGCCACATCCATGAGGAAGAAGCCTGTCGGGTAAAGGCCTTCACACATCTGGGCCTGGGATGGAAATTCATGCCCAGCACTTTGGGGATGGTTTCCCCAGTCCTTGCCTGTCCCCAGGGTCGGACAGGGTACCTGGGCTCCACCCTGCCAGTCATGCTTTCTCCCACACAGTTGGACCAAGAGCATGTCTCATGGGCCAGGAAGCCTCCTCCAGCTCCTATTCTTCCTCAGGAAGTGCTTTCTTAAGCCTTCATGGGGGAGAGGGTGGCTTAGTGGTAGAGATCTGGAGGAGCAGGTGTGAGGTCCTTGGATCCTTCCCCAGAATCAACAAAAGAAAAACTCTGCCCCCAGAAGGAAACAATGACAATAAAAAGGATTTTCCAACCCCCTCAGGAACACTGGGCTCTTCAGCCTTGTTTTTTTTCCCATCTCACACCCAATCTGGGTTTGGCCAGCCTGGGAGTGGTGGCTGACACACTGCCATAGTGTCCAACCAGCCACAGTGCTGGCTCTGGAGATTTTTTCTGGAAGGCAAGTCCTGAAGCCAGCATAGCCAGGTCTGGGCTCATCCTGGGGTCACATGTCCCTTTTTCTCCAAAAGATATCTCATTCCTTCGAACTAGCCCCCACCTCCCTAGGGCTGGCTGCCCCTGCTCTCTCCTCCTGGATGGTCTCCAGTCTTCTCCTGTGGATCAGCCACCAAACAGCCAGCGGGACCTTCTTAACATACCATTTTGCTCTGCTAGGAGCATGCAGACCAGGGCAGGAGGAGGCTGGTGCACATTTGTGGGCACTGGGGATGGAAACCAGGGCCTCAGGGGTGCCAGGCAAGCACTCTACCACCGAGCCCCAGCCCCAGCACCAGGACTACACTTTGTTCTTTCTTCCCTCTCCACTGGGGACTTGGTCAGAGTTCCTAAGGGCCTGGAGGGTGGGTCGTTTCTTTGGCAAAAGAGGGATTAACAGTGAGTGCACCAGAGTATATCTAAAAAGAACAGATTTTTAAAAAATTAAAAGAAAAAACAGCAATAAGTGCATCTGCATGGCCTGTGGTAAGAACAGCCCCAGGCTAGTTGTGCTTCTGTGTAACCTTACCCCAGAACAGGGGCCAGCTGATGGGCAGACACTCGCTAAGGTGGTATTATTGCCTGAAGTCCAGATCAGGATGGTGGCCAACCTCGTGTCCTTCCAAAGGTAGAAAAGTTTGGGCATAAATGGACAGAAGGAGAAATAATCACTGAGGGTCAAGAAATGATTGGAAGGAGGGAAATTCAAGGAATACGGATACCTGAAGAGGCTCAGAGCAAGAGAGGACAGTCTCTCTTAGGTCAATCAGAGCAGATTCCTAAAAAGACAAAGCCATTTGACAAGACCACTTCTGTTTTTGGAACCTGACAAGATCAAATGGAAGCCTGCAAACCTGGTGACCTAGTTCTGGGAAACATTTCCATATGTCTGAAGGGTGGAATGAACTAATTATTAATGATTGAATGGACTTATAGTAATACCCATGTCTTCTGAGTTGTACATCACCTTGCAGTGAGGGATTTGTGTTTGAAGTCCACTGACTATGATATTGTGGTTGATTGATTGATTGATTAATTTGTGTAGTACTTGGAGTTGAGCCCAGGGGTGCTCTGTCACTGAGTTACATTTGTGGCTCTTTATATTTTATTTTTATGAGGCAGGGTCTTGCTAAGTTACCAAGACTGGCCTCCAACATGGGATCCTCCTACTTCAGTCTCCCTAAGTTTCTGGGATTATAGACCAGCGCCACCTCTCCCAGCTGACATTGTGATTTATAAATAAAGAAAATATTTTGGAGCCATGCATGGTGGTGCATGCCTGTAATCCTAGTGACTCCAGAGGCTGAGTCAGAAGGATCCCAAGTTCAAGGCCAGCTTCAGTAACTTAGCAAGATCCTGTCTCAAAATAAAAAAGTACCGGGCTGTGGATGTGGCTCAAGCGGTAGCGCACTTGCCTGGCATGCATGCGGCCCGGGTTCGATCCTCAGCACCACATACAAACAAAGATGTTGTGTCTGCCGAAAACTAAAAAAATAAATAAATATTAAAATTTTTTCTCTCTCTCTCTGTCTCTCTCTCTCTTAAAAAAATGAAATAAAAAAGTACTTGGGGTATAGCTCAGTGATAGAGCACCCCTGAATTCAATCCCCAGTACTATAACACACACACACACACACACACACACACACACACACATTTTGGTCTTCATTCCCAGTTCCTGGCACAGAGTTCCTAAATGCTTGCAATTTCCTAGGTGATAGTGGTGTCCTTTGCTTTAATGAGGTGACTTTCTTGGTAGTTTTCTGGATGGGGACTGCTATCCAACATGATCAAGCCATAATTAGAAGTTTGGATCCTTCCATGTCAGTCCTCATCCTCTAGGGAGGGGAGAGGGGCTGGAGATTAGGTTGAAAATAAAGCAGGCCTAGGGCTGGGGTGTAGCTCAGTGATGGAGCGATTGCCCAGTGTTCAAATCCCAACTCTGCTTAATAAGCCAGTCGGTCATACCTCCAGTATAAAACACTCCTAAACATTCTGAACTCTGGGGACTCACTGTATTTCCAGATTGGTGAATACATTCACGTGCCAAGAGGGCGATGCATCCCAACTCCATGGGAACAGCAGCTCCTGCCCTGAGGACTGGTTCAGAGCTCTACCACCGAGCCCCAGCCCCAACCCCAGGACTACACTTTTGTTCTTTCTTCTCTCGCATTTTTTCTTTCTTGCTGTTCATTGATGTCTTTTATCATATCCTTTAATGAACCAGGAGGCAAGTTCCCCTGAGTTCTGTGAGCCCTCTTGTTTAGTTATCAAACCTGAGGTAGGCACCGTGTGAACCCCAATTTATTATAGCCAGTTGGTGTGACATATAGGTGACAACCTGTGACTTACAAGGGGCATCTGGACTAGGGTGGGGGCAGGCTTGTGGGGCTGAGTCCTTCACCTGTGAAATCTAACTTACCTCTCAATGGTGTCAGAATTGAGCTGAATGGCAGGTCACCCAGCAGATGTCCATTGGAGAAATGTGTGGTGCAAGAAAGCCACCCAAACACCTGGCCACAGAAGTCCTCTGTGCTGGCCGTTGAGAGTGCAGGAAGGAAAAAAACAGTTTGCTTGTTCTGTTATATAAGCACTAAGTTACTCTCACTTGCTGTCAGCTCCTACGGACTCCCACGAGCCCTCCTTCTCCAAGGGCTTTGATCATCTCTGTTTTCTGAGCATCCATGGCAAGGCTGACATTGGGCCAGCATGCCCACATTCCCAGCAACTTCTGCAGCTGGGGCCTGGATCTGTTGGGCTCAGTTGGTGGAGAAAACCTATCTCTTGTGTGTACCCCAGGACTTCAAAGAACCAGGAAATTATTTGTTCAGCCTAGACAGGTCTGAGCTTCAAGGTCTCCCACCGTCAAGCCATGCTCGCTACTTGGGAATATTTTACCCAGAATTTGGGACTGAGCCTATGGCAGGAAATAGGGGTGTGACCACTCTGCCCAGAGACCCACACCCTCTGATAGGCTCAGTTTCCCCCAACTCTCCCTGGACACCACAGGAGCCCCTAGCTCTCGTCCAAGGGCTCATACTTTCTAGAACAAATGGTCAAAGTCATTGCGTTAGTTTACTGTTGCTGCTGTAACAAATTTGCACAAATGAGGGATTTAAAGCAACACAAACTTATCTTACAGTCCTGAAGGCCAGAAGTCAGAAGTGGGCCCCAAGCTCCTCCCCTGCCCTCCAGTATTGGCAGGGCTCCATTCTTTCTGGAGCATTCCTGGCCATTTCCAAGTCCTAAAGACCTCTTGCATTCCTTGCCTTGTGGCCCCTTCCTCTATTTTCAAAGACCGCATCTGCAGATCTCTTCCCTCCTCTCGTCTTCTGCCTGCTTCTGCTACTTCAAAGGACCCTTGTGATTACCCTGCCCTGGCCCCCAGTGTAAGAAACCAAGGGCATCTTTTTGTCTTGAGGCCATCTTAGAGCATCCTTGATTTTATCTGCAAACTTAATTCCCCCTTGCCACCTTATATAACATATTTACAGACTCCAGGATTTAGGACATAGATGTCTCTGGGGGGTCATTATTCTGTCTACCACAGCAAAAGGCACCATGCCTCCCAGCACTGGAAAAAAAAGATAGAGAGTGAAAAAAAAGTCACCATGCCCCAGTTAGAAGGCACAGGTGGCAGTTAAGTTAGTTGGCTCTGGAGGCACTCACCTGGGTTCAAGTTCACCAGCAAAATTACCTTGGGCAATTTGCTTCACTTCTCCAAACCTCAGTCTCCTCATTTTTAAAATGGAGGATAATGTGATACATCTATACAATGGAATAATACTACTCAACAGTAAAAAGGAATAGATTATGACTATATCACAGCAGGGTGGACACATTTTTATGAGTGAATGAAGCCAGATTTTTGTTAAAAGCACATATCACAGGATTTTGTTTATATATAATTCTAGAAAATGTAAACTATTTTATAATGTCAGCAGATTGGTGGTTACTTGTGCTCAGAGGGTGCAATTACAGGTAGCATAAATAAACTTTTGGGCAGAGTACAGTGGTGCATGCATGTTATCCCAGACACTTAGGAGGCTGAGGCAAGAGGATCACAAGTTTGAGGCCAGCCTGGACAATTTAGTGAGACCCTCAGCAAAGACCCTATCTCAAAACAAAACAAAAAAAGTAAAAAATAAATAAATAAATAAATAAAGGGGTTGGGTATGTAATGCAATGGTAAAGTACCCCTGAGTTCAATCCCCGGTATCAAAAAAGAAAAAGAAAGAAAGAAAATTTGAGGATGATGAGGTGATGGAGAAGTTCACTATCTTGATTGTGTAGATGGTTTTGTGGATGTATATAATAAATTGTTCACTTTAAAATATGTAGTTGACTATCTGTCAAAAATATGTATTGTTGGGGCTGAGGTTGAGGCTCAGCAGTGGAGCACTCACCTAGCACATGTGAGGCACTGGGCTGGATCCTCAGCACCACATAAAAATAAGAAAACAAATAAAAGTTAAGGTATTATGTCCAACTACAACTAAAAATAACATTTTAAAATATGTATTGTTGATTGCACATTGTTTAACCCTCAGTAAAGCTGTTTAAAAGTGAATTCCACTATACCAACATCCATCAAGTCCCACAATGTAATTGTGTGAATATCTTCCCGATACTTCAGTCAGGTAGGCCAGCACTGGCCACAGTCGTTCATTCATTCATTCATCAAATTAAGCAGCCGCAGTGCTAGGACATGAAGATGGACCTGCTGAGTGCCTGGTCTGAGGAGAGAAATGGATGAGGAAACAGGTCCACATGGTGAGGAATGGGCCCCTGAAGACTCACACACAGGAAGCCACCAAGGCCAGGAGGAATCAGGGAAGGCTTCAGAGAGGAGGACGCAACATTTTTATGGGTCTTGAAGAATGTGTAGGAGTTTGCCATGAGAAAAAGAGTTATATATTGTTGTATAACGAATTACCCACCACTTACAACTTCAAGGAACCATCTTATTATGCTCTTAAGAGTCTACAGGTCAGGGGCTGGGGCTGGGGCTCAGTGGTAGAGTGCTTGCCTTGCACATGTGAGGCCCTGGGTTCCATCCTCAGCACCAAATAAAAATAAATACATGAAATAAAGGCATTGTGTCCATCTACAACTAAAACAAAAGAAAACAAAACAACAGTCAGTAGGTCAGGAATGTAGGCAGGGCAGAGTGGAGGGAGCTTGTCTCTGCTCCTTAGAGTCTGAGGTCTCAGTAGGAAAACTAGAGACTGGAGCAACTTAAAAACTGGAGGCTGAAATGATCTGATATCTCCTGTGTCTGGCCAGGGTGACCCAGAGACTGGGACTGCCAGCCCCTCTCCCACAGGTGTGGCATGGGCTCTTTCCCATCAGGGTGCCTTGGAGAGGAAGCATTGCACTAGAGAAGAGGCTCTGCACTGCGTTGTGTGACAGCCTTGGAAGTCACAGGCAGAACTCCCCCTGCATTCTATTGGATGAAGCATCCTAAGCCCACCCAGATTCCAGGGGCTCTGATTGGGGAACTGCTCCACTGTGTTCAGGGAGGGTTGCTGATGATGAAAACATCTGATGTATCCTAGGAGCACTTATGTCACATGCCAACACCATTCTGAGTGCTCTTTATGCAGAAACTCATGGAGTCCCCCAATCATCCTGAGGCATGGGGAACATCTACAAAGTCAGAAAGTGGGCAAGAAGGAGAGCTGAGATTTGTACCCAATGTCCAGGCACCAGCCATTATACCACACTGCCTCCTATCAGGAGAGACCAGCGTGGCTGAACCATGTGGTGCCAGTGGGGAGGGCTGGAGCTGCATCTGTAGGGGGGCAGGGGGCAAGGGCCTGAAGACCCCTGCCAGATACATGGAAGAGCCTGGAGTTCAGGCCAAGAACAGTAGGGAGCCATGGAGGGGACTTCTGCCAGAAAATAGCGTGACCAGATCTGTGTCTCAGGATGAGCCCTGCAGGGATGGGCAGAGCAGGAACTGAAGGAGCCAGAGCCAGAGATGGGTGGGAAAACCAGCAGTTGTTGCAAGGGCTCAGGGAGGACCTTGATGTGGGGAAGACAGGACAGGCTCGATGAGGGGGTCAATAAGCGCTGTCCTTCAAATGGTCTGCAGTCCTTAAATATCTTGCGTTTGAATGACATTCTTTCTTACTTTCTTTTGATGCTGGAGATTGAACTCAGGGGTGCTCAACCACTGAGCTACATCCCCAGCAACCCCCTTAAAGATGTTTCTTTAAGACAGACTGTCTCTAGGTTGCTGAGGATCTCACCAAGATGCGGAGGCCGGCCTTGAACTTGTGATCCTCTTGCACCAACCTCCTGAGTTGCTGGTGTTATAAGCATGTGCCACTGTGCCTGGCTGGAAGAACATTCTTATAATATATATACAATTAAAAAAATCTAAATACTACAATACATTTAACATTTTAAAACCTATGTGAAGTATAATAAATAAAATGTTTATATATTATGTAATAATACAGAAATACGTAATGTAAATATACAAATAACATAAATATAGAACATAATATCAATGCATAAATAATGTATAGATACATAATATAAATGATATATATATATATATATATATATATATATATATATATATATATATATATATATATATATATTTGTGTGTATTTGTATTATAAAAGTTATATATATATATATATATATATATATATATATATATATATATATATATATATATATATATATATAATTTTTTGGTGCTGGGGATGGAACCCAGGGCCTTGCTCATGCTAAACGTGTGCTCCTCCACTGAGCCACACGCTCAGCCCCTAATTTATATTAATTATAAATTATAACAAGTTAAATTATAATATATATTATTATGCATTTATAATAATATGTATTGTAGTATATAAAATATGGTATATAAAAATTCTTACAATGTATTTTAAGCCCAGCTTAAAATAGAAAGCTCAAACTGTACTCCAATTTATTTCCTTATTATCTATTTCTTTACTTTGGTGGTCTCAGGAAGAGCCTTAAGTGTGCTGAGCGAGTGCTCTACCACTCACTGATTGACATCCCTCTCGTAATCCCAATTTATTTTATTTTATTTATTTATTTTGGTCCTGGGAATTGAACCCAGGGGTGATTTACCACCAAGCTACACTCCCAGCCTTTTTTTTTTTTACTTTTTTTTTTTTTACAGGTACATCAATATTTATTTAAAATTTAGCAGATTCAAATATGTTCTAATATCTGAGCAGGACCCAAAGAGGAATTGAACAACAATCTTTTATTCTATTTTGATTGTATCAGAGTGACGTAGGCTGAAGGTATTTTAGAAGTAGCATAAGTCTGATTTATTATCTATGTTCCGAGCAGCAAAGATTGCCTCTTCTACGAAAATGATTGAATCCAAACAATTACCAAACCCGAGCTCAGGCAGCTTTCTGGGCCATTATCCTATAGAAAAAGATGACACTTTAAAGGTTATCTCTCCATAAACATGATTCCATAGACATTGTAGACAGACAAACAGATAGATAACAGTACAAGTAAAATTCATTTTTCTCAAATGTAGATGGTGCAGATAAAAATAAAGATGTGTGTATATTTTCAATTAAGAAGACTGCAAAAAAACTTTAAGACTTTATGAAGAGGAATATCTGTGTACATTTGTGGGCACATCAAGTTTTTGATAGTTTTACAGAATTAAATCACAAATATGTATGGTAGAGATTATGCAAATTTCTATATACTCAATAACTGATTTTTTTTTAAATTTTTTATTGTTGGTTGTTCAAAACATTACAAATTTCTTGATATATCATATTCCACACTTTGATTCAAGTGGGTTATGAACTCCCACCTTCACCCCATACACAGATTGCAGAATCACATCAGTTACACATCCATTGATTTACATATTGCCATACTGTTGTGCTCCGCTGCCTTTCCCATCCACCACCATACCCCCTTCCCCCTCTCCCCTCCCCTCCCCTCCTCTCTCTCTAGCCCCTCCACTGTATAACCCTGAGGGTCTCCTTCCATTTCCATGCAATTTCCCTTTTCTCTCCCTTTCCCTCCCACCTCGCATCCCTGTTTAATGTTAATCTTCTTCTCATGCTCTTGCTCCCTACTCCGATCTTAGTTACTCTCCTTATATCAAAGAAGATATTTGGCATTTGTTTTTTAGGGATTGGCTAACTTCACTTAGCATAATCTGCTATAATGCCATCCATTTCCCTGCAAATTCCATGATTTTGTCATTTTTTAATGCAGAGTAATACTCCATTGTGTATAAATGCCACATTTTTTTTTTATCCATTCATCTATTGAAGGGCATCTAGGTTGGTTCCACAGTCTTGCTATTGTGAATTGTGCTGCTATGAACATCGATGTAGCAGTGTCCCTGTAGTATGCTCTTTTTAGGTCTTTAGGGAATAGACCAAGAAGGGGAATAGCTGGGTCAAATGGTGGCTCCATTCCCAGCTTTCCAAGAAATCTCCATACTGCTTTCCAAATTGGCCGCACCAATTTGCAGTCCCACCAGCAATGTACAAGTGTACCCTTTTCCCCACATCCTCGCCAGCACTTGTTGTTGTTTGACTTCATAATGGCTGCCAATCTTACTGGAGTGAGATGGCAGGGTGGTTTTGATTTGCATTTCTCTGACTGCTAGAGATGGTGAGCATTTTTTCATGTACTTGTTGATTGATTGTATGTCCTCCTCTGAGAAGTGTCTGTTCAGGTCCTTGGCCCATTTGTTGATTGGGTTGTTTGTTATTTTATTGTTGTTTACTTGGAGCCAGGATGTCCCTGAGGGGAGAGGGAAATTAAGGGGAAGAGGAGCCATCAGTAAAAGATGTATTATGGATCCTGCTGCCCATCCTGCTGGGAACTGTGGGACCCAGTGCAAGACATGTCCCACTTCAAAATTATCAACAGAGAGGGGAGGGTCTGTCAATCATTGGTTAAGAGCTATTTCCAGGGGCCATTAATTCCCTGGCAGTCCACTGCATGGTGGCAAACTTGGCCCCAGTTCCCAGATAAAGCCACAGACAAAGGAAGGCAGGTGCAGGCAGCAGAAGTTGGGCTGGAGCATGCTGAAGGGGTCAGAGTGGGGGAAAAGGTGTGGCCCAGAAATCCCCAGGATGATACAGCACAGACCCAAGTGCCCCTTGCACAACCTACAGCCCCAGCATAAGCTTGTTAATTCCTGGATTGTGCCAACATTCAATGCAGGTCTGAATTTTCCTGGGCCAGGAGAGATTCTGAATCTTCAGAGCTAAACCAGCCAGGAAATAATTTTGAGCATTTATAAGGCACTGGGTAGATACTTGGAAGGACTGGAGACTCAGTTATGAGTCTTGATTTTTGTCCTGTACATGCATACAGTGTGCAGACTGTCACATAGAGGTGCAATGTGAACCTCTAGTGGCAGACAGCGTCAATCTAGGGGGTTGCAAGAACACTTTTAATTTTTACTTTGTTAGTTATATATTTATTTCAGTGAGTATCCAAAACGTATTTTACCATTCAACTCTAGTTTGCTTTTCCTTTTCTGTAGCACTAAAGATTAAACCCAGAGCTGGGCATGGTGGCCTATGCTTATAATGCTAGTGACTCAGGAGGATGAGGCAAGAAGATTGCAAGTTCAAGGTCAGCCTCAACAATTTAGTGAGACCCCATATCAAGATAAAATATTAAAAAGGCTGGAGATGTAATTAAGTGGTAAAGCACCCTTAGGCTCAATTGCCAGTACAAAAAAAAAATGTTCCCACCCAGGGCCTCATACCTGCTAGGTAAGTAATCTGCCACTGACCTACATCCCCAGTCCTTGGTTTTCATGGATATTATTGCTTAGGATCTGACTGAGTTTAGAAGGTGAGCCCATCCAAAAGGTTACTTATGGGTGAATAGATTAAAAAAATGTGGTTAACACCAAACCGGGTATTAGCCATAAAAAATAAAATTCTGACACACGCTCTAACATAGAAGCACCTTGAAAACGTTATGCTAAGTGAAATAAGTCAGGCTCAGAAAACAAAATCATGGCAAGATTCCACTTGCCTTAGGTATCTCAAGTGGGAATATTCATGGAGACAAAGTAAAATAGATATTACTGGAGGCTGTGGGGAGAAGGGAATGGAGTTATTTAATGAGGACAGAGCTTCTGTTTGGGATGATGGAAAGTTCCAGAGATGTGTAGAGGGATGGTTGTGTAACTTATTGCCACTGGAACCTGGAGTGAATGATGGTTAGGGGCTGAGGAGGCTGCTCAGTGGTAGAATGCTTGTCTAACCTGGAAGTCGCCTGATGCCAGGAGATGGGCACGTCCACCATGGTGTGTGCGGGGGCTATGACAGGTGCCGACCGTGTCTGTGACAATACTGCAGCTCCAGGCCAGGAGTGGTGGTGCACACTTGAAACCCAGCAGTGCAGGAGGCTGAGGCAGGAGGATGGTGAGTTCAAAGCCAGCCTCAGCAACTTAGTGAGACCCTGTCTCAAAATGAAAATCTGAAAAGGGCTGAGGATGTGGCTTCGTGTTTAAGCACCCCTGGGCTGAAACCCAGGTACAAAAAATAAAAATAAAAAAGTGGGGTTCCATCCTGGTAATGTTTTATATTGCGACAAGTTCTTCCTGGTGTATGGTGGGGGGAGAGAGGAAAACATTGTTCCAACACAGGTGGCTCTGCCCACCATGCTCTCCAGGAGTAAGCCCTGCCCTCCTACCTTCTTTGGTTATGGGCCACCTGAGACTGCTTCCCTGCATTGAGGACACTTGTAGTGTTTCAAGATGTATATTATTGATTCCTCAATGCAAAACATAAACATCACCAAGTCCTAACTTAAAGACACTGGCCATGTTGGTTTGTTGGGAGAGACCCAGGGCAGGTAGGGAAGGGGTCTCCAACATAGCACCTACCTGAGACATAACAGATGCCTCCTTCAGGGTGTCCATGCCCCCATACTCTCTCTTGCTCTTCAGTGACCCTGTCTCATTTGTCATCGCTGACAGTAAGGTCCCCCGTGAGTCTCATCTCCACAGAAATAAGGCCAAGGCCATGTCAGTCACACTCACTGCTGTGTCACCACCACTAACCTGGGGCCTGGGGCTACCCATCAAATAAACTCACAGCACATGCTGGTGCCTGACCCCGAGCCACAGGCTTGATGACTGTTCTCTTAACAAATTACAATCAGCCTGTGACATAGAGCTTCTGAATAATTTTTTAAAATTTTATATTGTTTTGGGGATTACCAGGGATTGAACTCAGGGGCACTTGACCACTGAGCCACATCTGCAGCCCTATTTTGTATTTTATTTAAAGAGGTCCCACCGAGTTGCTTAGCAACTTGGTTTTTTTTTTTAATTTTTATTCTTTAGTTTTAGGTGGACATCTTTATTTATTTATGGTGATGAGGATGGAACCCTGTTCCTCACACATGCTAGGTGAGCGCTCTCTCAACTGAGCCACAACCCCAACCCTTAGTGCCTCGCTTTTGCAGAGGCTGGTTTTGAACTCACAATCCTCCTGCCTCAGCCTCCCAAGCCACTGGGATTTCATGTGGGCATCACTGTGCCTGGCTTTATCTTATGTTTGAGGCGAGGTCTTGCTTATGTCGACCAGGTTGGCTTCCAACTCCTAGGCTCCAGTGATTCTCATTGTCACAGCCTCCTGTACAGCAGGGACAGCGGGGACTACAAGGTCATGCCACCATGACTGACTTCTTATTTTTAAACAAGGCTGTTCTGGAGCTGAGGCTGGGGCTCTGTGGTAGAGCTGCTTGCCTAGCTTGCAAGAGGCACTGGGTTCGATCCTAAGCACCACATAAAAATAAATAAAATAAAGGTTAAAAAAATACAACAACATGATTTTAGAAACAGACAAACAAGCAAGATTGTTCTGATGTCCCAATTTTACAGATGAAGCTGTGGAGGCTGGGGCTGGGTAACTTGCTATAGCAGAAGCTGTGGGTGCTCCACCCACGACCCCCTCCCATCCCGCTCAAGGCCCTGACTGTGCGGGGGGACAGAGAGCCAAGCCATGTTATTGGTATAGCCTGGGACACATAGGCTGGCAGAAGCTCAGCCACTTTCCTCAGTATCCCCACTTGTCCTGGGGAGTCTGTGTCTTGCAGCATAACAGATGAGCCATGTCTTGCAGGCATGGTGGACTGTGTCTGGACAGTCAAGGGGGTGGGATTAGAATGAGGGTGAGCAAGAAGAAATAAGGTCCCTGTGGCCCCCAGAGGGAACCTCAGTTTTCCCACTGTCATTACTGGGTTTGGGCAGCCTAAGCCATCCTGTGTCACTGAATCAGAGCCCCAGGCCCAGCACCACACTTGCCATCCCAAGCAATCCTCCCTGGGAAATCTCCAGTGGGGTGTGCCGGCTGGGTTTTTTGGTGTTTTGGTTTGGGGTTTGGTTTGGTTTTTCAAACACAAATCAACTAAAACAAACACATAGCAATTAAAACCTCCAAGTGAGGGCAGCCGCTGTCCTCGGGCAGAGGGTGGAGCACAGTCGGCTCCTGGGAAGCTTGCCTTGTTGTTCCTCAGTGGAACATGCTGGTGGCCAGTGGACTTGTGTGTGTGTCACGTGTCAATGAAAACAAGTTGACTTACAAAGTACTAAAGTCCCAGATGCGGTGTCGCACGCCCGCAATCCCAGTGACTCGGAAGGCTGAAACTGGGGAATCGCGAGTTCCACGCTGGCCTGGACAACTCAGTGAGGCCCTGTCTCAAAAACAGAAGGGGCCACACACGTGTGGGAGGCTGAGATGGGAGGATTGCAAGTTCAAAACCAGCCTCAGCCTCGGGGAGGTGCTAAGCAAGTCAGTGAGTCCTTGTCTCTAAATAAAATACAAAATAGGGCTGGGGAGGTGGCTCAGTGGTGGAGTGCCCCTGAGTTCAATCCCCTCCCAAGAAACAGAAGGGGCTGGGTGTATGGCTATGTGGTCAAGTGCTTTTCTAGCAGGTGTGGCCCTGGCTCCACATCCAGTACCAAAAAAGAAAGAGGGAAGAGAGAGAGAGGAAGGAGGCAGAGAGTGATGGAGGGAAAGAGAAAGTCCTGAAGTGGTGCTGAATGAACGGGTTTGGAATTGTTTCCAACACAGCAGTGCTTGGGCAGGTGTCCCTGCCTCCAGGCAGCCTCTGCCCCGCCTCTGCTACCAGCACCCTGACTGTGCCCTAAGACCCAACTATTCCCTGTGCGGACCTTGAGGGACTCTCCCTTCTAACCCAGGACAGTGCATATGCTTCCCCAGGCCCTGGTTCCGCAGCCCAGGTACGCGGCGACACCAGGATGAGGGGCTGTCCCCATGGTGGGGTTCCCTGGAGGGTGGTCCATTCCTGGGTCCCCTAGGGTCTGGAGCCACCCAAGCCCTAGTCCTCCTCCCATCCATCCCAGCAGCTCTCCCCGGCCAGGAAATCCCTCTTGGGCCTATGTTGACACCTCTGTCATGTGCTAACCCTGAACCCTGATGGACAGGAGAGCGGCCTGTTACTAAGACAGCCGCTGAGACCAAGCACATCTCCACCCTCATCCCACCCAGGAGCGACCTGGGAAGGGTGATCTCAGCAGACCTGAGAGCCCACAGCCCTCCACTCAACCCTGGAGAGTCAGGCCCAGGCCCCACCTGGAGGAAGAAAGCAAGCTCTTCCTTCCTGGAGGGCGGCGGGCTCACTGAGCACCCACTTTTTTCCCTGGAGCCCAGAGCACTCAGGAAGCAGCCAGCGCAGGAAGGGCAGCCTGCACCCATGGACTGGCTAGAGGCTGCCAGGAGTCCCCAGCTGGGTCCAGGCTCCCCCAGCCATTGGGAACCCAGGCCTGGGATGGACGAGGCCTTGGAAACAGTCACAAGCCCAGCGCTCAGCAGCTGAGGACATTGGCCAGAGCCTATAACATTAACCTTTACAGACATCACCTGTAAATGGGGGGATTCAGCCCCTTTCCTGAGAGGAGCTGCAGAGGGGGTGAGCTGCAGGGGGAGCCTGGCAGAGGAGGTTACACTTGCCCTTTCCATCAAAGGGACACAGGCTGGGAGTGGGAATGGACAGGGGTTCTCCTTTCTCAGATGGGAGAACCAAGGCTCAGACAGGACACACTGGATCCTGAGAACTACAAGAACCCCCATTCTCCAGGTTCCTCCTAAACAACCACAGCAGTTGTCCGGGCTGCAAAATGTGGCTTGTGGAGCTCGGTGAGCAGTTATTACACCTGCAAAGAACCACAAGGGTCTTTTGGCTCGATGGGCCTCGCGTGCATCTCCCTATCCCATCCAAGGGCAGCGCACAGCACCACTGACCCTTGCTGTGCAAGAACTCAATCCAGGGCTGCCAGATCTCCTGATCACCTGGAGCCTGGGAGCCCAGCCCGGGTCAGCCCTGGGGGAGGGAAGCCTGGTCCTGAGCACACAGCCAGAGGGGGACTTCCCTGTGTGTGCCGATGGCCTGCAAGGAGGGCTAGTGCAAGAGGTGGCAGGGTCTCCCAGGGCACTGGCCTCCCCTTTGCTGCAGGGCACCTCTCTACACCCACCTCCTCCCAAGCCACCTAAGGGACAGAAACAGTAGTTAGGGCCTCACTGTCTGCAATGACACAAACATGGGCTCTTGGCCACTTGTAGCTGTGTGACCTCTGGAAAGTTACTCAGCCTCTCAAAACTTCACTTTCTTCATCTGTAAAACAGGTGAGGAGAGCCTCTCTTTGTAGGAGAATAATGCTGCTCATCAAATCCCATCATTCTTATCAATTAACACATTATGGTTCCAGAAGCCTTGGTGCATGCCTGTAATCCCAGCAGCTCAGGAAACTGAGGCAGGAAGATCACCAGTTTGAGGCGAGCCTCAGCAACTTAGAAGACCTTGTCTCAAAAATAAAGGAGGTGGAGGCTGTGGATAGAATTCAGCAGTAAAGCACCCTGGGTTCAATCCCCACTACCACAAAAGAAATAAAAATAAAAAAAGGTCTTGTCCCTTTCCTGTTCTAATACACCTCAAGCCCCTGGCTATGGGGTTAACACAAGTAGTTACCCGGGAGTTTTCCAACCCTGGATAAACAGCAAAATCTGATGCTCAGGCCTAATTCAGAAAGGAGAGAAGGGAGTCAAGACAGCCCACCTCTCAGCCTTGCCCTGGCTTAAAGTGGGAAACCACTGATCTAGTCTACTGGCCTCCAGACAGATAGGGAAACTGAAGCACAGAGAGGTCGTGTGACTGGAGCAAATTCACACAGCAAGCAGGAAGCAGGGCTGGACCAGAAGTTCCATGCTGACTCCTGCCTGCTGCCCCAGCTCATCTAACCCTTAGTGTGTTAGCAACACTCAAGGCCTCCAGGGCCAGACACAAAAGGGGCAAAGAGGACTCGGCTGCACTCTGGAGTCCTGGAAACTGGCAGGACAGTGCCAGCGATCCTTGCTGTGTGAGAACTCAGTCTGGGGCTGCCAGATCTCCTGGTGACTTTGAAGGACAGTTAGAAACCTGAATTTTTGTGCAAACTTTCCTGAATCTTAAGAATTACATTCTAGGGCTGGGGTTGTGGCTGAGTGGTAGAGGGCTCACCTAGTATGTGTGAGGCACTGGGTTCGATCCTCAGCACCACATAAATATAAAATAAAGATATTGTGTCCACCTAAAACTAAAAAATAAATATGAAAAAAGAATTACGTTCTAATTCCAAGCAAATTTTTTAAATATTTATTTTTAGTGGTAGTTGGACACAAGACCTTTATCTTATTTATTTATTTATTTATTTATTTATTTATTTTTATGTGTTGCTGAAGATCAATCCCAGGGCCTTGCACGTGCTAGGCGATCGCTCTACCGCGGAGCCACAGCCCCAGACCCGAAGCAAATTTTAAACCTGAACAACCAACCAACTAAAACCTGGAGCTAGGTGCACTTCTCTGGTTACCAGTTTGGGACCTCGGTTCAGGATTTCAGGGTAGGACCTGGGGATAATTTTTTGGCACCGAGTCAGGATAACATGAGAGTTTCTTGGAATGTATCTTTCTCTATAAATCAGTGTCTGGTCCTGGTGGCTCAAATTCTGCCTTTAGCTATTGCTCCTGTGAGCCAAACAGTGCTCTCCCCAGATATTCTTGCCAAAAGATTTTGAAGAGTTTATTACAAATATCTTTCTCTAGAGGACAGATCTAGGTAGTGTCCTGGATCTGGAAGAACAGAAAAAATTAATGGAAAGTGCACTTCATCCCATGAGAGGGAGGAACAAAAAAGGCTGTGCTGTGGCATCTTCAGCCTCCCTCCATTGCTTCAGTGTGTAAGAGGGTAAACTGAGGCCCCTTGTGGAGCAGACCCTGAGGTCACATTTCTATCTCAGAGCCCAAAGACCCTTCTTCCCCACTGGGTCAACAGTGACTTCTGACAGAATTACTGGATGCCTCTCCTGACTCCCTTTGCTTCCTGTGGATGCACCCACCATGCCCTCTGCTCCTGCATCACTGCACCTCCTGGTTCCTAGGCTGTGCTCACCTAAGGGGTCCAGGGTGGGATGCTGCTTCCAATGTGCTTCCCCTGTCTTCTCCCCACCCACTGTTCTTATGGGTTGGGCTCCACTCACTCAGCCTGACTCTGCCTCACCAGCTCTGCCAAACAACTAACCCCCACTATGTCCTCTCTACTTTTTTTCATAGGCTCCACCCAGCATCTGGCCTCTTACCTGCACTGTTCTGCAGAGCCATGCCCACTCCACACATTTGATCTTCTACATTCTGTCCATGTGGCTCATCTTCCACAGACATATTTAACACTCTGGGATTGCAGGATTTTCTCTCTAGCTCTGGAACCTTTGTAGTATGGCTTGTTTGATATAAGAATACCTCAATATTGTGATTAACAATGTTTCTCAAAATTTAAAAAATAACATTAAAAAAATCTGAGGATGAGGCTCAGTGGTTATTTTCCCTTAGTTTCAAACCCTTGTACAAAAAAAAGAAAGAAAGAAAGAAAAAGAAAAAAGAAAAGAAAGAATAAAGAAAGAAAAATAAGCAAGTAAGAAAAAATGTGGTTCCTTTTTCTTATGTTATGTGTTACAAATTTATCATTCATGTTTACCTGTTGTGGAGGCTGTGAAAAGTCAGTCTTTCATACATACTTCCATGCCCACACCTGACATTTTGCTGTCAGGTTATTGCTTTATGTCAAGGTCTATAATTTACCTGCCACCTCACTTAAATTGGAATTGTCTTTCAAATCCTAGGTTTCTCTGGAGGCAGGGTTCTTCTTCAGTCCTTGGAACCTGGCTTCTTCCTTCAGTGCTCATTTAGTTTCAAGTCTTTTCTTGGAGAAGACACACTTGAAAATTGGGGACAGTAAAGCTTGCTTAAACTCACTTTCCCAATGGCCCATCAGTGCAGGAATGGAGATTGGGACCAGTGTCAGCCTGTTGTGGAATAGTTCTCAGGAGAGCCATAGGAGCCCTGAGATTTTGGACTTGAGTGTTGGCATCAAGAGGAAAGATACTCACACTCTGTGAACATTCTGGGGCAGATGAGGGACCCTGGAGATGACTCAGGCCTAACTCTGTCCCAAAGGCTCAGATTAGGTACTATAGAGGTTTTGTGTTGTACTTTCCTTCCATCCCCAGAGACCTGAAAAACAATTGGTGACAAAGATGGCTGCTTTTCTTGACCTACATTGTTCCTGAACCTGAAGACAATGAACAGAAAGCAGAACAAGGAGGAAAATCAATGCATCTGTCTTTCCAATACTAGAAAAATAAACCCATCAAATACTGAAAAATATTTCCTTTTACTTGAAAATCAAAAAGCCCAGTGATTGGTAGTCTGGGCTGCTATGGCTATCCAGCTATTCCATCATGCCCCAGGGCCCTTCCTGTTTTTCATTGTGCCATCCATTTAATACAGCAATCAGGGGAAAAAGAAAAAGGAAAAAACAAAGAGCTAGAGGCCCAGTTGCTTCCAATGTTATCTCACTGGCCAGCACAAAATCACAGAGACCCCTACCTGCAAAGGATATTGGGGCATACAGTTGTTTTTCACTTTTACTTTGGGTTTGTTTTTGTATTTGGTTGTGGGGACTGAATCTATGATTGCTTAAGCACTGAAAAACCATCCCCAACCCTTTTTATATTTTAGAGACAGATTTTTAGGGCTTTACTACATTGCTGAAACTGTCCTTAGACTTGTGAGCCTCCTGCCTCAGCCTCTATAGTCACTGGGATTATAGGCATGTGCCATTAGGCCTGCCTGTGTTTTTTTAGGTGCTGGAGTTGGAACACAGAGCCGGGCACATGTGAAACTTGTTTATGACTGAGCTGTACTTTCAGCCATAAACTTGTCATTTTGAATTATTAGCAACCCATTTAAAAAAAATATAAGGTCCCAGTGGAATGAATGAGGGATACCTGCCACCTGGACCTTAGCAACCAGTTCTGCTGGGGTGGCTTAGTGCAGACCCAATGCATACTCACAGGGTGGCATGAAAAGATGGGCATCAAGTGAGGAATGGGTTCGGATGGGCTGTGAAAGGAGAACTGCTGGATAGGTGGCAGGCTGAGATATTGTTCTTTCATGTGTTGTGATGGGCATCTCAGGTGGAGAAGGGGTAGAGGGTGAGTGCATTTGGGTGGTTACCCATGAGATACATCCCCATTTTTTAAAATATTTTTTTTAAATATTTTTTTTCCACTGGGATGTCAGGCCTGCACCACTGAGCCAACTCTTATACAATTTTTAAAGTTATTTATTCCATGGTAATATGGATCTATTTAAACTTACAATGTAAAAACATACTTATAGTATATTCACTTATTATAAATAAAGTTATAAGAATTAGAATATGTCATTTTTATAAAAATAGATGTCACAACACTTGTTCCCAGTGACCAATATGACCCATAAAATGTTAAACACATATGGACATTTGATTTATATATTTTATTCTTTTTCCATATTTATTATTGTAGACAAGTTCAAAACACTGAATGAGTGAATGCAGAGAATTATGCCAATTTCCCTAATTATTAATTGAGAATAATATTTTATTTTTCCTAGTAGTGGCATTTATTTTCCCACAAATACTGCATGTGGCATTTATGTGTTGAAGCTGAAAAGTTAATCACACAGAAACTGAGAACAGAAACACTTCCCGGATTTATGATAAGAATGAGAAAGTGACTTATTGTGTGTAAGGAGTGCAAAAAAGAATTAAGACCAGAAAGTAACTCTTAGGTTTTAGAGCACAATAAGGTGATTACATTGTATAATAACTACTTAAATAAATCAAAATAGCCAGAACTTAGAAGGTTTCAAACACAGAATAATAATTTTAATGAGATGAAAATTACCCTGATCTGATAATTACACACTACTTACACATGCCGAGTTATAATAATGGGTCTCATATCCAAGTACAAAGAGTAGATTCCAGGTAAAAATTAAAATAAATAGAAATAAATTCTTTGATGTTTTAGCCAAATATCTACATTACCTCAGATTTTTAAATGGTATCCTATGTTCATGAATGTTTCACTGTTTTGGTTTCCCTTACTGTCATGTCTTTTAGATCTACAAGTTCTAAAGAGTCATGGAATGATTTAGACTTATTCACATGGATTTCTCATGACTGTTATTTATTTTCAAAACTTGTTTACACTTTATTTTATTATTTTATTTTTATGTGGTGTTGAGGATTGAACACAGTTCCTCACATGTGCTAGGCAAGCATTCTACCACTGAACCACAATCTTAGCCCTGATGACTGGTATTTTTTTAATATGTGGCTGGAAAAAAGCTAAAATACATACCTACTATTTCAGGCACTTGACTTAAAATCCAACATGCCTTGTATAAAAAAATATTCCATCAGATTAACATCAAATTTTTTGTATCAATTTTATGCATGGTTTCTTTACTGGAGAAATGCATTGCTTACTTCAAGCAGATGAATATTGGGACTCTTATGGAAGTTTATCTTTTAGGCTTGGGTCAAATTCTTGTCCTTTAATTTAAAAACCTTACAATGGAATGACTTTGAGTCTATCTGAACTGTGACTTTAATTACACCTTTATTCCAGATGACTAAGGAGAAAACAATAATAATATATTTCTAATGATATTCAATAGCTGGACTTTGGTCACTTAAGATAGTTTTTCTGGTCATGATAATAACATATATGCAAGGTGGATAGCTACATTGGGGATTCAAAGACAGGCCTTAAATACTGTCAAAGAGCTTTCTACACATATTGCTAGAAAATTTTAATATCATGAAAATAATTTGAATCAACAACATATGTAGCCATTATGAAAAGAAAAGTTTTAAATCTATTAAATCACATAGATGATGAAGTACATAATTAAAAGATAATGGCCAACATTTCTACTGAGTACTTTTTATTTCAGAAACACATCCATATTTGATCCTTGTTCTTCTTTCATACACAATAGCTCTAGAATATATGTAATAAGACTCCTTATATGTAATACAAGATGATCAGATTTAGCACCAACATGACATTTGAACTCGATAAAAGACTACAAATACAAATTAAAAAATCATCTTAGAGGATATGCTTCTCAGTGTCATCTTAGATGATATATTAAAGGCATTAAGTCTGATAAAAAATGGTCAAAAGATAGATCTAAAAAATACATCTATGTGCACACCTACTACATTGAAATTCATTTTTTGAGAAGGTTGCAATTCTTTACTTTTGTACAATCATTCCATTTCAATTCATTGAAAATTGTAGAGTTTTCAATATATTCCTACTGCTTAATCAAGAAGAGAAAGATGAAATCAACTTAACACACTACCTCAGAAAATCTCAAAAGAAGATAATATCAAGAAATATTTTGAGAATATATGGTAATTCTGAATCTATAAGAAAGGCTATGTACAGTGGGAGCACAGCTACTATTACACAATCCAGACATGATTTGGTAATAATATTCGAATGGCACCTGGAGAATATTAGAGGGAGTTGATAATTGAAGTGGGGAAAATGTGTGTTGGGTGAATCCACATATATCCCTATTAATAGGATAGGCTGAGATTGATAAAGATGACACTATTTGAAATAAAGGCTTCTGCTTCATTTTCTCCTAGATATATACTATTAATATGGAATATAAAAATAAAGATCAACAAAATATATTATTTTATTAGTATAAGAAACATTTCCTCTGAAGTTCATCTTGAGATCTCAGCTAACACCATAATTTTCTTCTGCAACTTCACATGCCTTTTCTAGCACAAGATCTAACCCAAGAACTTTACCATTGGTATCTTGGCCCTAATATATCTAGGGATGCTGATAATTATGGGGTTTATAGTTACAGATGTTTTTGTCTCAGAATTTTGGAGATGACATCAAATATAAATTAATAATCTACTTTCACAGGTTTGGAGAGGGGGCTTCTCCATTTTTACCATCTGCCTGCTGAGTGTTCTCTATGACATACACCTCAGCCCCAGAAGCTCTTGCTTGGCAAAGTTCAACCATATATTCTCACATCAGAGCCTGTGGTTCCTTGTTTCTTGTGGGTATTCTGCATGTATGTGACCTGATATGATCTTATATTTATTACTGTATGCTGAATAATTATACAGATGCATTACTTTCTAAGGCATTTATTTTAAATATTTGGGATGTTCCAGGAATTCTTTTTTATAGGGTTCATGTCCTCAGGTCTTTCTAAAATTCAATAAATAGATAAACCTCTAACTAAAAAATAAATGATGTTATCACTATTAAAACATGAACATTAATATAAACAAACAATATTTAAATCTCTTATCCCATAGGTATAAGGATTTAGATTACAAAGATCAATTTTTTTGGGAGACACAAACTACCAACATGCATTGTGTCCTTGGTGATCATTGTACTGGGAAGAAATTATTGGTTTCAGCATTGGACTCTCACCAAGCCATGGATTTATTAAGGGTAGGACACTGATGTTTTCTTCTGTAACCATGACATGGTATCAATTATATGTAAAAAGAAAAAAAATACAGAAAGAGAAAATGGTTCCCTCAGAAAAAGAAGGCATTACCAGCATTCTGTAATAGTGCAAAGAATATCCAAATTGTGGCCCCTGTCTTCTGGGGCATCTACAGAAAGCATGAACTTGTATACCTTCTGGGAGAAAGAAAAAATGTTCTAACCTTCCAAAGAATTGGGCTTTATTATTTGAAATTATAAAAAGTAGCCATTGATAAAGCAATATTTCTTGCAGGACTGAACATTCAATGTACATTTGCAAGAATATAAAATAGATTCCCAGAGCTATTCAATACAGAAATATTGTTAATACATAAAGTTCAGGAATAGCCCAAATGTCCATCATTTGTTTAGTTCCAACTTTGGTCTACCTACACCATGGAAAGGTAAGATTTTTGCATATGTGGGGTGTTTTCCAGGTTGTTTCATTGAGTAATAAATAAGTGGCAGACAGGATATACAGGAGCACTCCCTTTTGGGGAAGAAAGAAATTTACCTAATAACTTACTATTGTTATTGACTCCTACCAGAACAAGAAACAGTAAGAATATATACTAAAAACAATTAAAACAGATGTTCATGAAGGGCAATGGGAAAAGATTAGTGGGGATGGGATAGAGGTGAGTCTTTAGCATGGGTTTATATTTGAGCCACATAAACAACAACCATGTTCAAAACATAGAATTAAATCAAAGAACAAAAATCAAGCCCAACAGGTAAGAGTCTGACAACCCAAACATAAACCACACTATTCGGTGACTAATTTCTTTTTGTTTTTCTTTTTTTTTTTTAAGAGAGAGAGAGAGAGAGAAAGAGAGAGAGAACTTTGAAAAAAATATGTATATATAGTTTTCAGTGGACATGACATCTTTATTTTATTTTTATGTGGTGCTGAGGATAGAACCCATTGTCCCGCACTTGCCAGGTGAGCATGATACAACTTGAGCCAGATCCCCAGCCCCTAATTAGTTTATTAAGCTTGCATGATTTCCAGGATCTTTTTCTCCAATGTGAACAATATTTTACCTACATTTTTTACCACATGCTTGTCGCAATGTAATATTTACTTATCAGTAATTACCCATAAAGGATCCCAGGATTCATATGCAATGTTTAGTGTCAGTGCAGCAAGGGACAACATGGGTTTTATGCTTTCTCCATTAGACTGGAGTTTAAAATGGGAGGGGCCACTTCTTATCTTGAGTGAGCAGCCTGGTGAATACACAGATATGACTATTAATATGCACTGAAGAATTCTTTGAAAGTCTAATGCCAGGAACACATAGAGGACTTGACAGTTATTTCCAGGTCCAGATTTCAGAAGCTTGGCTATACACACTTGGGGCAAAATGACCAGTCCTAGACCCTGTGTGAATATGTATTGTAATATTGTGGTAGTTTATCATAAGCCTAGGCAGAAAAAAGTTGGGTCTTGAAGGTTATTCAGTCATGTGGGTAGAGCTATGGAATGGGATTATTGTCCTTTATTAAAAGAGAGCTGCAAAGATCTTTTTGATTCTTGATCTTGTATAAGATCAAGGCACAAGGCTATTCAATGCTCGGTGAGGACATTTATAATGGGTAGAAGCTTCTGGCTGTGTCATAATGTGGTGGAAGAAACCAGCTAGCCTGTAGCACCTGTTCATTAGAGCATTAATTCCACTGATGAAGTCTTCAGCCTCAGAAACTCAACACCTCTCCAAAGACTCACCTTCTAATACCATCACCTTATTGGAGAGGAGTTCAACCAAGATACTCAAAGGGACACAAACCTTCATATTACAGCTTTCTATGAAAAAGCAGGATCTCAATAGTCAATAAATCTGTTGGGAAGTTGATCTTAGAAATCTGAGCTTTCAGAAGTCCACAAATAAAATTTGTTTTTGCTTGTAAAGTATGTAGTTTCTAGAACTCCCTTAGAGCAGTCCAATCAGACTAAAGTATATTTCAAATGATAATACTGTCTTTTCAATTGTTCCTCCATTATGAACACTTCTCTGATTTTTACACAGGTTATCAACTCTCTGGGCATCTCTCTCTGTATGTGCCTATGTACATGCACATACAACAGAAAGGAGCTTGGGGCTTCTGCCAAGCCCAATCCTCATATTCTGCATTTCTACATGTCAAATTTGGGAACCACCCACTTGGCCCCATGCGTGCAAGGCAGGCCCAGGCCTCCTGTGGTGTTACTCTCTGAGCTACCTCTTTATGGTAGGAGTGAAGCCTGCTTCTCCCCTGTACTCTGGACTCTGCTCTCTCCTCCTCAGTCCTTGCCTATACCCTGGTTTGAGCCAGGCCTTCCATTGCACCTGTACCTCCTTTTACTGCTCTATAACCTGATCAGTATGTGCCAATGCTTTACCATGCTCATTTGTGCATTTCTTCCCCTCTGTTCCCACAGCTACAATGAAGCTGCCATTTGCTAGCTGTGTGACCTAAATCAAGTTAACTCGACACAGCTGAGCATCTTTGTCCTGCAACATGAGTGTAAACATGGCTTCTGCTCATGGAGTTCTTATTGCCAGTGAAGAGGGCAGGGATAAAAGTCTCAAAAACAATAGTCCAGTACATGGTCATCAATGGCTCCTGATGTCATTCAATGTTACCACTACTAGCTGTCAATCTCATTTCAAAACTTGGGAACATGAATCCCTGAAAAGTAAAAAAATAATAATAATAATTAAGTTCACCTGGCCAGTGGGACCAGGTCTGCTCTGACTCTAGATTCTCTGCCCCAACCAGAGCTCAGGGCCAGGATGAATACAAAGGTGCCACATGAATAGAGGACTAATGTAAAGCTGGTAAAGGCAGTTTCATGAATGGACAAAAGGGAAAGAATTGTGGGAAGGAACCAAATCCTATATCTGACACCTGGAGAATCAGGAGATTTTACCTTCACATTGATTCCCTTCTCTTGAGAACAAAACTGTACTGAAAACAGACCCCTGAAACAGGTTAGTCATCAATGCAGACAATAAAGGACACTCTGGACATTACCAGGCTGTTTGGTGCATGTACAAGCAGTAAGAGCCACAGATCGGAAGACCTCAAATGGTTCACATGAGACCTCATTCTTCCTGCATCTTCATTCCCTGGCTCATACAATGGCAGGCTGAGCTTGGAAACTCAAGGTTCTGTGTGCTGGCAGGTGACATACCCAGAAAATAGCATCTACACATCTTTCACAAGTTTACTCATTCTACTCAGCGATAAACAAGAGTGGAATTATATCATTTGTGGAAAATGCAGGAACCTGGAGCACATCAAATTAAATTAAATAAATCAGATGCAGAAAGTCAATTGTCAAGTGCATTCTCTGATATGTGAAAGGTAAAAAGAAAAATGGAATGAAAAAAGAAGTGGATCTCGAAAAAATTGGAGAGAGAATTGTTGAGTTTAGATTGATGGAAGAGAGGATAAGAGAGATAATTCAGGCACTGAGAAATGAGACTGATCAATGATGTTATGCCCATACATGTATACGTCACAAATGAATATACTAATAAATTAATATAATGTCCTAATATAAATGACATTTTTGGCACCTGTGACTGAAATTCAGCATGCTTCACCATTGAGCAACATTTCCTTCACCAGTCCTTTTATATATATATATTTAAATAGGTTTCTGCTAAGTTGTTCAAGGCTTTGCCAACAGACAAAAAGCTGGGTGCCCACTTTTTGTCTTTGTAAAAATACAAAGGCCTGTCATCCCCCTGGCTTATGGAGCACTCACTAGGCAACAAGTGCCAACTATTTATGACTTCATTTAATTCTCATCACAGTCTTGAGAAGCAAGTGGCATCATCCCCATCTTGAAGATAAATAAATAAAAGTTGGGAGAAATTAAAGATCTATTCAAGCTGAGTGAGGTGGCACATGTCTGCAATACCAGCAGATTAGGAGGCTGAGGCAGAAAGATTGTGAGTTCAAAGCCAACCCCAGCAAAACTGAGGTGCTAAGCAACTCAGTGAGAGACTGTCTGTAAATAAAAATACAAAATAAGACTGGGGATGTGACTCAGTGGTTATGAGCCCCTGAGTTCAATCCCAGTACCAAAGGAAAAGAAATCTATTCAAGCCTTAAAAATATATAAAAGCCAGAATACAAATATATGATATGTACTCAAGACCTTGGTCCATTAACATTTATTTTATACTAATCATAACATCTAGGAACCTCCCTGCAAGCTTAATAAATCCAATGCTTGAGAGTACTCCCCAGAGATTTTTGTTTCACTGATTGGAGCAAAAGTCCAGGTATCAGAGTAATTGACTCTAATGCTCACAATTAGGAATGGAATCACTTTTCTATTAAAAATCAGGGAAGCATAGACAAAGAGATTAGATTCACCTGCTCAATAGTGTGGGTCAAGTCGACAGGAAAACCAGGGTGTGTGTATGTACTTCTGTAGCTCTCCAAAGAGCTCTCTGTGGCTCCAAACAAAAGAAGACTCCACAAAGCTGGGGGCGGAATACAAGCCAACCCCTTTGCCACAACTCACCCCACAATACTCCAATACTCCTAGACAATAAGTGTACATATAGGAGACAATTCCAGATGGTATCTTGGTGATCAATGGGCGACATGTAAAGAAATAGGGCACAACCAACTTTAGCAAAGGCAGAGGTGTGGCTGGGCCAGGATGGGGACTGGTCTAGAGGATAAACTTTTCCATGGCACATGAAGCCCAGGGCTTCCTCCTCCCCAAATGAGCCTTGCCTTATCACATATATGCTTGTTCAACTATTTATGCCCTTCTACTATTTTATATTTCTCTTGCACATGGCTTTGGAGGTCTTATGCTTTGGCATTTCTTATATTTTTTAATGCATCTTTCAAACTACCACAAAATCAACCATGTGGAATATTACCTGTACAGGTTACAGTTTTATTTTATTTCCATTTAGCTCAAGTTTCCAAATCTCTCTGAAATACACTCTTTTAGTTTTTATGATACTTTTATTATCCCTTTACATACTGACAATGGTTGTGATAAAGCAGTATCCTCTGATTTCAACACCTGGAATATCATTGACCTGCTTAAACTGATTGCACTTTCTTTTAATTCTCCATCATAAGCCTCCATTTTATTTTTTACACTATATATAACTTTATATATAGTACAGACAAGCCCAAGCTAATATTACATGGTTTCTCTCAGAGAAAGGGCAGGTATCCCCTCTACCTCCATTAGTGAGTATGAGGGCTCATCACAGCTTCCTTAGTTTGGCCTTCCAGCATGGGCTCTGACTCAGCTCAATGTTCAATCTTCCTGTGATCTCCTCAGCCTGTGGCCTTCAGCTCATCTTCTTCTTTTAAAATTTTAGATTAATTTTAATATTTTACAGAGCCTGAATCACAAAAATGCCAGTTTGAAAATGGTGGCATATAGACAAAAACACTACCAGAAACCAGGTGTTTCATGTGGGAACAAGCCAGGGAAGAGGACCCTATCACACATGATAGAGGGAGGACCCTCAGAGCCATAGTGGAACCATGGGAGGTGCCTGAAATCCCTCATCCCAAAGTTGAGGCATTGTAAATTGTTTAATGGGACTGAACTAATTTTATCATATAATCAGAATAATAGCAACTGTGATTGGTACATGATTCCAATTGAGATGCCTTTCCAAATATGACCATAAAAACGTTTGGAGACCAGCTCTCTCAGGATTGGTGTTATCCACCAAAGAAAAAAAAGTAAAATTAAGAGACAGCTGACATGTTACACTGGGAAAGCCACAGTTCTGTGTTTTCCAGGGGCATGTTTGTCATCTTTCTATAGACATTAAAATTATAGGCCTGCAGAGAAAGAACTTAAAGATGTCTTTCCTTAAAACATGCAACTCTTTAGGCTATTACCTGCACCACATTTTCCCTGGCCTCATCCATCTGGGTAAGTGCCTCTGCATTCTTAGATTCAGAAGTAGTGTGCAGTTGGGTCATGGAAAGGCTGTGGAAGAAGGGAATTTTAGCATACTACTGAGGTTTCTTGTAGATGCAGAAGAGAGACTTCAGCTCCAACAGTTCAACGCAGCTCAGAAAACTATGTTCCGTATGATACATTGAGGATATTTTCTTCTAACAATGTTTGCTTCTTTAATTCATATCCTCCTAAAATGAGTCATTTTTTAAATAGGGAGTGATGATTAATTTTAGTTTCTCATTTGTTCTAAGTTTAATGAGTTCTACTGATACAACTTACATATAGAATGTCATCTAGAGATTTTAAACATTACTTATTTGTATACATATTATAAAAGAAGACATGAATTTTAAATTGATATTTTATAAACATTTATTTTATTTACATGTGGATCTGAGGATCGAACCCAGGACCTCACACATGCTAGGCAAGTGCTCCACCACTGAGCCATATCGCCATCTGTAATTTAGCATTTTTTATTTATAAACTTGCTTCTGTAATATTAATAAATAAAATAGAACTACTATTGAGGTGAATTCTATAATTTGAGTAATTATAAGTTTTTAAACTTTTAGAAGGAAATGAGATTCTATGTTCAAAACTTCATTTCGTAGAGGGCAATATCACAATGCCATAAACTACATATATTTCTTATAAAGTCTTTGGATCCAATTTAACTCAAAGAATTAAAAATTTCCTGACCCTGTACTCTCTCAGTTAGGAAATGACAAATGAGAGGATCATAATAAAAGGGTTTGGAAGCACACTGAAAATTTTTGAAAATCAAATGAACATGCTAGTAATTTCCTAATCCTGGATTAAAAATACACAGGAATATAATTTCCAAGTTTAGAGGAGGAATATTGGTGTTGATTAGTTCTTTATGTATTACTTTTATGTGTGTATATATATGTGCCTATATACACACATATGTCCTTTCCAATTTCTATTACAATGGAACTGTCTGACTCTAATTTTTCTTAAAGGAATCTCATCCTACCCTGTCACTGTATTTAAATTTCTGATGTTTTCACAAACTCAAGTTATTTTTTAGTTGTTTTTTTTTTACTTGTTTGCTTGATTCTTTACATGAACAAGTAATTGTGAACCTATCTCCTTCTCTGGTCACTGAAACACAAAGAACAAGATGACACAGAAAAGCCAAAGTTGTGGGGAAGAAAAGCAGGACTTGAATTTTACATAACTACATCAATCAGAGAGACAGACTGCCCTTTAGGAATCCATGGGTTTCCCAGTAATGAAAGCTTGGCATCTGTGAAGAAGCACTCTCTGGCTTCCTATTTCTTTACTTTAAGATTAAACAGATCTTAACTTTATGAACCATATAAATTTATTGACCATCAACTATGTGAAAAATTTAAGGCTAAACTCTTGGATGAAGAGTTCTTTAAGCCACTGTGCATTTTCTAGCTTTCATGGTAATTGCTCTCTAATTTAGAAACTGTGAATAATAAGAGTTTCTAGACAATTCTATAATTAGAAAGAGGCATATAATTTCAAATTACTCATATAAGCATATATTACATTAATACATCTGAATAAATGAAGCATGTGAGATCACAAAACAAAAACATGGGCCTAAAACTCCCCACACAGTTATGAAAAGTGCTGTAATTACAAAGCAAAATAATTGTCTTTTGGGTCCAAAGCATGAGGTTTCAAAGTCCTGTAGCTAATAAATGTCTATGCCTTCTTTATTTCAAATTTATTGCTGTGCATGCATTATTATAATTTGTTTGAAGGATCATGTGTTGATCTAGTGTTTCATTTCAAACAACTCTCTTAAAAGTACTAAGAATTTTTCTTCTAATATCCATCACTAATAGTATTAGTACCATAGTTATATGGTGATTTTTGAGCCTAAAGGAGAAGTTTAGTTACAATTTAAAAATTATGTGTCACTGAAAAGGTAGAAGATATACTATATTAAAGCTGACTTTATTGTCTAGGAAATAGAAATGTCAGAGGAATTATTTCCAGGTATTTGGTCATTTTTGATGTACTGATCTGTGTATAATAAATAAAATTTAATTATATTTGCAGATTTATGGAACTATGCTTCAAAATAAATGTTCCTTGAGAAAGAATATTAGTGTATTTAGCTTCTACATCTATGTGTAGAAAATTTACATAATATCACAAAAATTACATGATTTGTGTAGAAATTCTATTCACTGTATATAGTATTTTGAGGAGATTCATGGATTTGGAATATTTGCTTCAAATATATTTTGTCAAAAATAAACAGAACTTGGTCATAAAGCTTTTGGTTTTATATTATATCATTAATTTATGGTGACATTATTATTCTATTTCAAGAACAACTATATATAAAAAATAGTGATTCTTTTTCTTGGTGCCATGTCAGCTTCCATAATTCTTATCCTTTGTGAAAAAAAATGATAATTTTGCAGTGCAGAATTACATCCTTATAAAGCCTATTTTATTTCCTCCAATTTTAATCATGGATCTAAATTCATATTAAAATGTATTGAACATTTTTGACTGTGTATTATAAACCCATAAACTAAGCTAACTATTTTACTTAGAGACCTGGATCTTCAAATATACAATTCTATTTTACCCACAATGAATTAAAGTAACAGTAAAAGAGAAGCATAAAATGAGATAAACATCCACAATGAAAAGAGGACAAAAGACTTCAAAGAACTTCTGGAAAACAGAAAGTCTGGAATCAGATGAAGGATGCATTTGAGTTCTAATTAGGGCTCCCCAGGAGGGAGATTAAGACCATGACTAGGCATCTTGGAAGTCTATAAGGTAGGGTGCTTCAGATCAGCACAATGGAAATAAAGGGAAGGAAGCTTGTTTGGGTGCACAGAATCTGGGTTTGCAGTCTTATCTCAAAGGAGGCTTCTGCTTACTCCAAGTGAAATTTTGGAGTTGTCTTGCACTCTCATATTGGGTCCTACTTGAGACATGGAGTGTGATTTACATGAGTCTCAAACATTCTTGAGTGTAGGAAGCCTTGAATGGTCATAGCCAGAAAAACTCTCTTCTACTGATGAAAATATTTTGAAAAGACCACTTTCAGCAATTGTCTGGGAAATGAATCCTTCTGTCCTTATGGTGCCATAAAGCACAGTTCCCTATAGTGACACCACAAAAATTCGTTTTTCAGTCAAAGTTCTGTACTTAGTTTATGGTACTGGTGAGAGTCTGTTCCTGAAAAAAAAAAAAAAAAACTTATAAAAAGGAAAACAGGGCAATTAATTACAGTTTTGACAGCTGTGTAGACTGAATGCCAAATTAATGTCATCTTGTGTTTTTTTCTGCTCTTCTTTTTAGATCCCCTAAATGGACTTCTTTTGGTCTCTACAACTTAGCTGAGTGAGTGAAACTCATACGTATGCCCAAATCATTTGAGCCTCCTCACCATAATTTTCTCAAGACACAACTACTTCACTGGTCTTTTTACAATTCCTGTATGGAAAGTGAGTACTAAAAAGAAGAGAATTGGATCATCTGTTTTCAAATTGAATCATCTGATTTTTATCTCCATTGCAACATGGAATCAATGTCCTTCTGATAAGGAGAGAGTGAATTGACCTAGCTAGGATTGTACTTTCTCCTCTTGCTTTCTGTTTTTTTTTTTTTTTTAGTACATAGAATTTACAGTCCTCAGGTGCAGTTTAAATTTTAGTTTGAATCTTGTTAGACATCCTGTTGGAAAAGTGTCCTCTTAAATAATTAGGATTTCTAAAACTGGAGGATGCAGAGGCATGGTGTAAGAAAATGTAATTGCCAAGTGGGTTAATGGGAGTGATAGAGAGTGAAGACTCTTCAACTTTGACAGTCTAGCTCCTGGATCTATGTAGTCTGTCTCTTGGTAGCACAACCTGATATAATGTTATGTAATTTAAGAAGTGTAAGCAACATCATCACCTGTTCCAGAATTCTACCAGGCCAGTACCTTTTTGTTTTATTTTTTTGTAGGTGAAAATACAGTGAATAACATGGTCATAGACCCATATAATATCTTTGTTTTTGTTAACTGTGGTCTGATTCACTTTTATGCATGGTCCATTGGCACTTTATTAGTGGTGCTTGCTTAGGATTTATTGTCCCTAAAAGCAAAATGTAAAAAAAAAAAAAAAAAAAGTTTGGGTTTTTCTGGTTAAAATTATTTCTTCATTAAAAGAGGTCCACTTGTTAATTTATGATGAGAGAATGATGAAAAGAATGATGCTGTCACAAGAACCTAGAAATAGACCTCTCTTCCTAACTGGCTGGATATTTGTAAGAAGTATTTGATAGATAAAATGCAGTGACTGGAAACCACTATGGTACTCAGTCCTCATTCATCTTGTGCATCATCAGAGGCTGGATAAAAACAACTAGCCAAGTCAATTTGTCAACTTGGTTGTCTTGTACAATGTCCATGATATATTTGCTTTGGTATTTGATAGCATGAAATCTCATGATATTTACACTGCATTATCTCTTTCAGAGATCCATCCTGATTACTGTACCCCCAGAATTTTATAGTCTTCAAAATTTCCTTCTAGACTCTTGACAAGTCTTAATTTCTTCCTATAAGTTTATGTACCTTCTTAGCTGAGGTAACTTTTTTACAGTGTAATTAAGGATGAAGTGTGCTGCCAAGTATTCTTCTCTTTAGAAAGAGATTTTTTTCACTTTTTATTTTTCAAGGCTAACCCTGAAAGATACTGTACAATGATGTTATTTTATTTCCATTTACTTCTAAATGAAGCTAACTCATATTTATTTCTAGTAACATTTTGTTAAAAGATGGCCAATTTCTCCTTCTATCTGATTCATAAAGGGACCTCTTCCCAAAGAAGGAAATGAATAGGTGTTGTATCAATTCTTTGCTCTGAAATTTATTGGGGTTTTCTTAGAAAAGTGTAACTTCGTGACTATCTTCTTGATTAGTTATTTGCTTAGTTATTGGTCACACTCTACAAGTGTGACCCTAGGTGAAATGCCAAGGATGATAAAGAGTAAAATAAGTAGAAGCTATATATTTATTATGCTTTTGTAACTGAAGAAAGGTTTGTGAAGTACTTTATGACTTGCATATCTCTCTACCTTCCATTTAAAGTCAAAAGATAAAATTCATCTTTATTTTTTGTTTCACAAATAAACTTCTAAAAATAAAATTTACACCTATTTTTCCTAATCCTGTTCATGATTTTTCCATTTTCTTGATTATATGAATTTTTCATAACTCATACTAACTTGATAATCTGTGTCATTTCCTGGTTTACAAACAATTATTGATTTTTGTCTCTTTTTAGTTATAGTTGGCCTCCAGTGACTAAGAGGAAGACTCCTTCCTGTCTGCTCCTCCCAGCCCTGCTCCAGCCTCTCAGCTTCCCAGACCCTCATGCAGTTGGTTGTAAATTCTCCCAGAAGTTGTTTTACTGTCTACTTTTCAGAACTAAAAATAAAAAATAAAATAAAAACTTAAAAAAACTTTAAAATGCAAAATGTGGAGGGAGAAAGCAGTATATATATATTTGCAATTAGGCTTTTTAAAAATTTTTAAAATATTTTTTCTGTTTTTAATGTGGTTCAGCCACTGATACTTCATCAAAATATAACAGTTTCTTTGTTGAGTTCAGGTAACCAAGGAATAGCCACACCCTCAGAACAAAATAAAACACACACATACAAAAAAAAGAAAAAAAAACAGAATCATCTTTAACCTAACGTTTTATAAAATGTCTCAGATCCTCGTAACTTGCACACAAGCTTCTGTGTTCAGTTGAATTGTAACTGCTTTTTGTATTTGGAGAGAGTGTGACTACTGAACTTGAAACCTTTTATTCTGGGTGTCTTGGTGGTTTCTGGTGAGATTAAGTAGGTGAGAGGGTGAAGAGAAAGTGGGGAGTTCTTCCCTATTATAACATGAATTTTCCCCCACAGTCTACTCTCAGCTGCCAGACCTCAAGTTTTTCTTACAGTGGTATACTTTAATTATTCTTACTTCCCCTTTACCAATAATTTTAACAGCAGTTATCAAACTACACTTATTAAGAACAATTTTAAAAATAAAGTTATAGTTCACCTCACCAGTCTACACTTATTGCTTATGGTTTCACTCACCTGCTATGCCTGTTTTTGGTGTCTGAAAAACATACATATTATTTTCCATATTTTATCCAGTTTCTTACATGTATATACTGGAAAGAAAATCTGGTCTGGAAATATTCCATTTTGACTGAATGCTATATTCAAGAAAATAATATTTAAACATGCTAAATATATCTACAGAATTTCTCAAGTAGCTATGCTTAAACCAAATAGAATATCCTTAAAAGAAAAACTATGGTCAGCTTCAATAAAGCAAGAATAGAACTCAAGTATTTATCATTAATGATGGATTATAGATGATACATACAGAATAACCACAAGATTTAAAGGAAAAATAGTATTCAACCTGGTATTCTAAACTGAAGCAGACTGTCCATTAATGATAAATAATAATAGATTTTCATTAATGATAAAATTCTAAAAAAGCAATTTTCTGTGCCTCATTTCAAAGAGAGTTACTCAATATAGAAGAAAAATAAAACAAAAGGAGCAGAGTTTGTGGACAGAAATAGTGGCTCTAACTACAGAGCTCAAGAAAGTTATGCTGATTCTGCAGTAGACCTTGAAAATAGTTTTGTTAGCATACCTCAGTCCTACCTTTAAAATGATGCTTTAATAGAAATATTAGCTAGTAAGTAATCAAGTCATTGAATATAGCAAAAGTTAGAAAATTCTAGTGATCTATTTTTCATACCACACACACAAAAAATGAGTATTAGAAAACACAGGAAAAACAAAGTGATAAAAAAGAAAGCAAAAACCCACTAAACAAATAATGGAAAGTCAAGTTCTGCATATGAAACACAGTAAAATGTGCACTTTTTGTAACATTTGATGGGATAGAAGAAAGTAGTATTGATTGTTCTTGATGGTAAGAACATCCCTCTATGAGCAGCATTCATGTCCTGATATTGGATGTTAGAAAGGCTAATAAATTAGAGAAAGAAAGCATTCTTACTTCTTGTGTGTGTTTTGTGATTAAATCTATTTTAAAGTCAAATTTGTGAAAATGCCTACTGGTTTTTAACCTTCATAAATTTTCTGTAAACAAAGAATGCAACACATGATTATTTTTAAAAGGGAATAACTGATGAAGCATGAACACAGGTACTTGTAACTATTGAAAAATAGAGTGGGGTGTGGTGGTCTGTACAGATGCTGATACTCAGAAATAATAAAGTTTCCAATGTAGATTAAGCAAGAAATCACAGAATGCATATCATTATGATTTCATAAATGATAATCAATTAAACACTAAAGCCTTTTAATATTTGATTCATTAGTCCTGAAAAGAAAGAAGTGGCCCCATAAGCTAAATTGGTTTTCCTCCCTCTCTCATTGCTATTGGAAAAAAATAATGGGAACACCTAATACATTGTGAAGGGTCTTCTCTGTATATATTTCAAGATTATGGTCAATATCAGACAACTAGTAGTATGTATGGCTAAATTTATTGCCTTTTAGAACTTTACATAGTTGCAGATAGAGTGGAGGATGCTGATTTGGTTCTAAATTTTGAAAAATACTGTTTTATATGGTACTGGGGATTGAAACCAGGGGTGCTTTATCATTCATATATATTCACAATTCTTCAATATTTTATTTTGAGAACTGGTCTCTCTTAGTAACCAAGGCTGGTCTTGAAGTTGTGATCCTTCAAGGCCTCAGCCTCTATGATTTTTGAGATTACAGGTATGTACCACCACATCAGGCCTGGACACTACCTATTAATTTTTACATGCATCTAATAATCAAAACTATTTTAAATATTCCTGCCTTTTCTTTTATATAATATATTCAACACTAACTTTCTGACATTGCTGGAGAGCATCTGCCCCTTCCCTCACTCCCACTGTGCTTGGGGCACACACAGAAAGAAACCAGAAAAACTGGTTTCAAAATATACTAAAATCCACTCTACAGCCATTCGTATCTAAACAGAAAAAAACAAACAAACAAACAATTATACTGAAGCCAGAGACAGTGGCACAGGCCTGTCATCACCAACAGCTCTGGAGGCTGAGGCAGGAGGACTGCAAATTGGAGGCCAGCCTCAGAAACTCAGCGAGACTCTGTCTCTAAATAAAATATAAAAAAGGCTGGGGATGGGGCTCAGGAGTTAAATGTCCCTGGGTTCCATTCCTGGTACCAAAAAATAAAAATTAAAAAAAAAAAAAACTGCAGACTTCTTGTGCTCATGCTGGACATACCTGGAAATGGATGATTACAGCAAAGACAAAGATGGAGGCAATGAGGTTTATGAGGTAGAGGAGACTCTGGCAGGAGAAAACCTCTCTAAGGGCTTGGACTTTTTCTGTGCACGTGGCCCAGAGATGGAACAGTGCAAGATGGCACCCTCCAATTCCATGCCTGTTAGCAGAGGAGGACACAAACGTGAAGGGAAGAACAAAGGGCTGGACTCCGCTGGGTCTTGGGCCTCCTCCTGGCCAAAGCAGAATCAGGAGAACAGAATCAGCCAGTAGACTCAGCCAGGAGACTCACGGCACCAACAGGAACCCAGGGGCCCTCAGCCACTGAGCCCCACTGCCAGCCTATTTGTATTTCATTCACAGTCAGCATCTCACTGAGTTGCTGAGGCCTTGCTGTTGCTGAGGCTGGCCTCCAAGTTGATATCCTCCTACCTCAGCCTCAGCAACAGGCAGAAAGGGGCCTGGCCTGAGGAAAAGGCAACAGACCAGCCAGGGACACTGCAGCACAGGGCACCAAGGTCTGAGCACTTCAGAAATAGCGTGAGACTGACTTTAGAACAAGAACACAGTGGGAAACGCTGTCACCATGGCCCCTGCTGCCCAGGTCGGTGCTTCACTAGACGTGGCATCTGTGGGCAGAGTGGCTAATAGCTGGGGACTCAGATGTCCCAGTCTCTCCCTGGGACTGCATTTTCCTGTCACCCCAGAGTTGGCACAGCAGGACTCGTGTCACCTTCTGGATGGCCACTCAGATGGGCCATCTGTCCTGTAGACCACATGGACAGGATATCTGTGACAGAAACGCTGTCCTAGCTTTCCCTGGCCCCCTGGCATCCCCATGGTGGTCTTCTGACAGCCCCTCTCCCTGCCGCCTCTGGCTGTGTAGGACAAGCGCTGATGTCCCTGTGGTCAAAAATCTGGAGACATGAAACCTTGAGCATTTTGTAAAGGAGGAAGTTCAGCAATCCCAGGGGGAGAGAGTAGGGACTTGTCCTGGCTCTTCTTGCCACCAATGACCTCTCTGAACTCCCCGCACTTGCTCTGCTGAGCCACAAGTGGACCCTCAAACACACCAGTTCATCTCTGCCCCAGGGCCTTTGCACCTGCCAGGTTCTCTAGATGGACCTGTAACACTCTTCCCCAGTCACCCCAACTTCCTTCTCTGCTCTATTCTGACCCGGGGCCCTGGGATGACACTGAAGCTCACACACCTTACGTTCTATCCCTTTGTATTCTTAGCACCCACAGAAGTGCCTAGTGCTTAACAGCACCTTACTGACAAATGTCTGGAGTGAAAGGTGGGTGACATCAATGGCAGGGTGAGGGCCTTAGAAGCTTTCTGAATGTTTAACATGGTCATTTCTTACAAATCACTACCCTCTGATCTCTAGGAACTGGGTTGTTTCATGCACTAGTGTCACAGGGGGCGAGAGCCATGTGACGTCTGTACTGTCCACCTCCCTCCCAGCCTGGACTGTCCCCCACCTAAGGGAAGAAGGACCAACTGCACTCTCCACCCTAGGGGCCCTTCCACACCCCAATTTCCAGGTCACAAGCTGAGCCGTGGTGGCACTCCTGGTAGCAGGAAAGCCTTCCAGCTGAAAGCTACCTGTGCCTGCTCCACCCTCCTCTTGCCCATCCTGGGGGTGTCCCCGTGGCTCCACCATTTTGGCTCCTTACAGCACCACTCAAAGCCCCCCAGGTAAGATCTCTGCCCCAACCAGGTCCCAGAGGTGGCCAAGGGCAGCCACCTCCATGTCTCAGTTGTCCGTGGCCTTCATCTCTCCCTAAGTCCTAAGGCCCTCACTCTGATGGCACACTGGCTGGCTCAGGCTGGATGGCTGTGCCACCTTGCCAGCCATTTTCTCAGCCTGTCTCCCAGGGACAGCAAATCATTCCTTCAAAAACTGTCCCCTCACTCACCATCCTGCTCCAGAGCAAAGTGATCCTCTGGCTGGCTGCCACGGCCCAAGCCTTCGCTGACTGGTCCCCTGTGGCCACCACTGCTCCCACTCTTTTTGAAGGCAGCCCCCCCAAAGCCAGGAGGTCTTGGCAGACTCCTTAACTCCTACGCAGATTTCACTCCCACATCCACAGCTGGGGCCCAGCTGCTTTGCACCCCCAGATCCTCAATTCACCTTAGATTTTCTGAAATTCTAGGAAGAGTCTGGTGTCACCTTTGCCTACTCTTCTGTAAGTGTCGCCGACCCTCCTTCCTGAGGTCCAGTCTTTCCCATGGGATCTCTCAGGCACCCTGCAGGGACTCATCTGCAGTTTCCTCAATTTGATGACGTGGCACTGGAAGCCAAGAACCAGCTCCACAGTCAATTCCAAGAAAACACGAAAATGCACACAAATATTTTCCATGAGAGACTTCCCAGCAAAAAAACGATTCAGGGATCAGAGGCCAAAAGAAAAAGAAAAGAAAAAAAGTCAATTTCCCTCTCCTAAGAAGTCTCACATGTTTTTCAATTTTTATTTTATTAAGATTTGTAAGCCAGGTGTCATGGTGCCTGCCTGTAATTCCAGTGGCTCTGAAGGCTAAGGCAGGAGGATTGCAAATTGGAGGCTAACCTCAGCCAAATTGGGGCTCTAAGCAACTCAGCGAGACCCTGTCTCTGAGTAAAATGCAAAAGAGGGTTGGGGACGGGGCTCAGGGGTTAACTGTCCCTGAGTTCAATCCCCAGTGCCTTCCTCCCCAAATTGGCAATACTGCAGGTTGAACCCAGCAACAGTCATTCTACCCATAACTGTTTTGAGACAGGGTCTCATTTGCCAAGGCTGTCCTTGAACTTGTAATCATCGAACTAACTGCTCCTTGACTGAACAAGTGGTTTGGTGTAGAAATGTCATTTTTAGAATCTTATTCGCTAAGAACAACTGCTAAAATATGTGCAGATGATTGCCCAAGGATATTCACTTCGATGCTAACTGTGACTGAGAAAGGACTGAAATGTCCACCAGAAGACAATTGGCTAAAATCAACACTTCTTTATCCTTGCAGTGCAGGTTCCTGCTAAGAAATTTGAGGCAGGATTACTCTGTGGCATGTTAACTGTCCTTGAAATATTCTTATAAGACATGAAAGTTTAGATATCATTTTGATTGTAAGTGTTGTTGTTATTGTTGTTATTATTATTATTATTATTATTATTATTATTATTATTATTATTTGGTACTAGGGATTTAACTCAGGATCACTTAACCTCTGAGCCATGTCCCCAGCCCTTTTTCTATTTTATTTAGAGACAGGGTCTCACTGAGTTGCTTAGGGCCTCACTAAGTTGCTGAGGCTGGCCTCCAATTTGTGATCCTCCTGCCTTGGCCTCCTGAGCTGCTGGGATGACAGGCTTGAGCCTCTGCACTCAGCTATAATTTTAAACATTTGCACACTGAAAATTCAGAAGAAATGATTCTGAAACAGTCATTTTCCCACAGAAGAATACTCTGCATACATGAAAACTTCCTGCAGAGGTACCCAAAGGGAGGCAGGCCCTTACCTTGGTCGGTTTTGATGGTGGTGGGGTTGAAGGCCTTCCCCAGGATGGTTTCACAGATGTTGCTTGAGATGGAGAGGGAAAAGCCAGAGCCCAGGCCGTGCCCTTTATAATGAAGCTCATCCAAAAGGAGGACGATCAAGCCCACCACAAAGAACTGCAGAATTAAAATAAATTAATTAATAAAAGTGGACTCTGCGTTACTGGCCCCAGCGCCCTGGTTCCTTCCATCTTCAATGTCAGGGTTCTCTGCTATGAGGGCCAAATAGGAGACCCTTCTCAATCAGCCTCACGGGAATTCAGAAGCCAAAGCCAGGGTCTTTTGATTCTCTATTATTTATTTAAATCTATTTTTTAGTTGGAGGTGGACACAACATCTTTATTTTATTTTTATGGGGTGCTGAGGATGGAGCCCAAGGCCTCACATATGCCAGGTGAGCCTCTACCCCTGAGCCCCAGCCCCAATATTTATTTTTTGTTTCTTAATTGTTTTGGGGTTTGCAGGTGGACAGCATGCCTTTATTGATTTCAATATTTCTCGTTGTAGATGGGCGCAGTGTCTTTATTTGATTGATTTCTTTTTGGGTGGTGACCAGCCTCCAACCCAGGGCCTTACCCTGCTCAGGCCAGTGTTTAGCCTTGAGCCCAGCCCTGAGCCTGGCCTGGCCCCAGCTCTGGCTGAGTACTGATGAGGAGGAAGAGGGATGACAGGGTCACTCAGGAAGCGGGGTGAGAGTGGGGGTTCACCTGAGTGGTGATCAGAAGGCAGATCCCAGAACCCATCTTTGAGGGAGTCCCTGTCCATGCCTGTCATCACATCCATAATGGACTGGCCGATGGTGACAATCATGCCAAACACTAGGGTCCTAAGAAAATCTTGAGCAGAGTGTGGCAGGAACACAGATGACAAATACTGACACTGCCCACGGGAACCTTGGTGAGGAGTGTCCAACTGTCACACATCAAAGCACATGAGAACTCAGGCTTTCTAGTGAAAGCACCTTTCATCTTTTTTTGTGGCTTTAGGGATTGAACCTAGGGCCTTTCGGACGGTAGGCAAGTGCTTTACTAAACTTTAGACCAGTCATCCTAAATTCTTTTTTAAAAAAATGATCTTGAATACTTAATATGGAAAAACATTTTAAAAAAATTGTCAAGGGTAAGGAGAAAACTTCTGGGGCTGTAGCTCAGTGGTAGAGGCACTGAGTTCCATTTTTAGGTCTGCAAAAAAAATATTAAAAACAAAGAGAGAAAGAGAAAAAAAAAACACCCAATTTGGGCTTTAGAAAAATAATGCAAATTTTTTGTTTGTTTGTTTTGATTTTGGTACTGGGGATTGTACTCAGGGGCACTCAACCTCAGAACCTCATCCCCAGCCCTATTTTGGTTTTATTTAGAGACAGAGTCTCACTGAGCTGCTTAGGGCCTCGCTGTTGCTGAGGCTGGCTTTGACTCACAATCCTCCAGGATCAGCCTCCCGAACTGCTGGAATTAGAGGCGCGCACCACTGCACTAAGCCAAGTATATTTTAAAATGTCAAAAATAAAAATTAAAAAAAAGAAAACCACTTATTAGTGCTTTAGAAGGATAATGCATTAATTTAAGGCATTGAATAATAAATGCATTACTTAATATTTAATAATGCATTACTTAATTCATTAATGATTAATGCATTAATACATAAATATATTCTACAATCTTGATTTGTGTCTGAAACTCACAATTTAAGTTAGATGGATTTCTCACTGAATTATTTAACCTACTAACTTAAGATCTCTAAGACATGCTGTATGGAATATAGCAGAGTAGAAAATTGTAAATATTGTTTTCTAAATAGCACATTCCAGTTACCAGAGGCTAGGCTTGGCTGACTCTGAGGCTGGTCCCCATTATTGGGGCTGCCTATCATTTGATACAGCCAATACTCTTAACCTAGTTTAACAGCATGTAGAAACTGAGACTCCAGAACTATTATCTAAATTTCTTCCACATCAAAAAAAAAAAATAATAACCAACAGCAGAGCTGGACTGAGAGGATCACCTTTTTGCTCATTAAATCCTTTTAAATACAGAAGAAAAATAGCACTTGCTAAATAACTACCATGTGTTAGGCACTGTGAGAGTGGTTATTTAATTTAATCCTTTTTTTTGATACTGAGGACTGAGCAGACATGCTTCACCCCTGAGTCTCATCCCCAGCCATTTTTTATTTTATTTAGAAACAGGGTCTCATTGAGTTGCTTAGGGCCTCACTAAGTTGCTGAGGTTGGCCTCCAAATAGTGATCCTTCTGCCTCAGCCTCCAAAGCTGCTCTAATTAGAGGCATACTCCACAGCATCTGGCTTTGATTGAATTCTTATGACAGCTCTGAAGTAGATGTCACCTCCTTTGTGAGGTACGGAAATCATGGCTGGTGAAGGGGTGACCTCCATGCACTGATCCTTCAAGTGCATCCTCTGGGGCATTCCTGCCCTCCCCTGCCCTGCCTGGCCTTCCCCCATACCCAGCACCTCCCAGAAGTGCTCTCTCACTAACAGGCCATGGAGCACCTACAGGGTCAGCAGGCAAAGCACGCAGGCCAAACTGGGCTGTTTTAATGCCCCCAATTTTAGAGCCAATTCAAATTCTCAACTAGACACCAGAAATGTACCCATGATCTTTCTTAAACTTCTGGGCTCCCATTGAAGAGGGCTTGGTCTTTTGGGGTGTCACCCACTTCAATCATCTTGGTGCAAGCCAAGAGTGCATGATGAGGCCCAAGGTGACCATTGCAGAGATACCCAGCTCCATGAGTGTGCCTAAGGAAATGGGCAGCCACAAAGCCCCTGTGAGCTCAAGAAAGCAAGACATTATTTAATAAAATGAACCTACAGAATTGAATGTGACCCCTTCTCCACATTGGATGGGCTTCAGGTTGCTGGCAGCAATTATAGCATAACCCCCCAAAACCAAAGATAAGAACACAACTGAGTCCCTCTGTTGAGCCCACCAGACCCCATGTCATTCTGTTTGGAAAGTCACATACCCCTCAAGAGCCTGCTGCATTCCCACCCCCATGGACAGATCTATTCTGGCTGGACAGAGGACAGAGAGGCCTGTCCTTCATCAGTTCATAAAACTGGAGAACATTCCAATCATTTCCTGAGTCTGCAGATGGGGCTGGCACATTTGGATCTAGTTGGGAATCAACCTTCCCTTTCCATCATGTTCAGATGAGCTCTGATTCTGAGTGATTCTTTGGAACCCCATTTTTAAACCGTGTCCATCAAATGCACCATCAACATACACAAGAAAATCGTTTCTAGACCCACAGGTGACTGGTTAGATTCGACCCTCCACTGTCACTCGTGGTTTTGATCCATATATTTCACCTGTAGATAAGAAAAAGATGCAGCTGAGAAACCAATAGAGAGTTCTAGAGAGTGTTCTATGTGGACTCACCATCTCATTTCAAGGATTTCAAACACTCTAGTTTTTTTAAGTTTTCAGAAATTCTCAAGCAGAGACTTATCTTGCTCTTCCAGGTTTTGTATTGCATTCAAACCCAATTCTAAAGAAGATGGTGTTGCCCAGGCTGAATGCACCGTTGATCAGGCTATTTGATGTGGCACATGCAGACTTTCCAGGACACAGAGCTGCCCATTCTCTGAGCTCCACAGAAAGGCTGTAATTCAACTAAATGGTGCTGGTCCAGCAGAGAAGAGGCAGAGTGAGTCCTCCCTCTGTTGGAGGCCAGAATCCCTCACATCCAGTAGAAAGGGTCCACAGAATCTGAGGCCATAATACCAAACAAAGGATCTGTAAACAAGTAGAAACCAAAGGAGTGGCACATGGTTCCCCCCTCTCCCCCTTGCCCCAACAACAGCACAGGAGACCGGATTGACCTGACTGGAGACTAAGAAGATGAAAAGGGGGATGGCTCTCCACAGCACCTTCTCCTTCAACTGGATCTGCAGAAGAGGTAGAATCAGAGGACATGAAGTTTCCCAGTAAGTCATTAAAAATAGAGTCCCAGAGACACTTTCTCTGATCACCAAGAAAGGCCAAGTTGGGCTGGAGACACAGCTCCATGAGGAAGAGCTTGCCGAGCATGCATGATGTTCTGGGTTTAGTCTCCAACAGACAACCTCCCCCCAAAAAGTGAAGAAACCAAACCATGCACCAAGCAGAGTCCTGAAAGGTGAGTCTCATGCTTTCTGTGGACAAAGCCAATGCGAAGATGTCCGTAGGTGTCACGTCTGGGAATGCTCATATTATACAGCATCATGATCTTCCCACTGCTTAAGTGAGTTCAATGGCAAAGCTGTACTCTTAACCATTGATATGAACAGTTTAGATCCTCAAGGAGGGGCAAGAGGAAGGCAAATTCAAAGACAGCCTCAGCAAAAGTAAGGCACTGAGCCACTCTATGGGACCCTGTCTCTCAATAAAAAACAAACTAGGTCTGGAGACATCTCTCAGTGAGTGGTTGCTACTGAGTTCAATACTAGGGATAAGTAAGTAAGTAAGTAAGTAAGTAAATAAATAAATAAATAAATTCTTTCTGTTGTTTATATTTTTAAAATAATATTTAATCTTTATTTTATTTACCTCTTCTCTGATGTTTAGTATTTTTTCTTCTACTAGTTTTGGGTCAGGCATGTTCTTGATTTTCTACCTCTTTGAAGTGGAAGTCTTGGTTGTTTTCTTTTTTGATGTAGGTATGTACTGATCTAATCTTCTTAAAATTGCCTCTGCTCTATGCTATAGGGTTTTTTATTTTGTGTTTCTATCATCCTTTTTCTCAAGAATCTTTAAAAATTTCCATTCTATTTATTCATTGACTCCTGGCTATTTGAGAGCTTGTTGTTACATTTGCAGACGTGCAGGATGTTTCTGAAGTTCCACCTATTGTAGGTTTCCAGTTTTATTACATTGTGTTCAGAAAAAAAGTTATTTCAAATGATTTTTAGCTTCTAAAATTTGTTAAGGTTTGTTTTATGACTTAATCTGTTGTCTATTCTGGAGAATGTTGTTGGTACTGTTGTGAAGAATTTGTCTTCTTTTGGTTTTTGTCGGAAAGTTCAGTTAAGCCTATCTGCTCTTCAGTGTACTTTAAATCCTGTGTAAAGAAAGAAGAAGAGACAGAAGCAAGGTGCAGAGGCAGAATGATGGGATGGTAGAAAGTCTCCTTGTCCAAGCTGCCAGCTTTACTTATAGTAGTAGGTTACCTTATGGCACTGGCATCAGTAGTACACTGTTGTTCATTGTGCCATTAGACTACAGATTTAGCAACATTATGCAGCTTCTTAGATAGTTACATACTAAGGTTGCAATAGGAGACTTGTGTGGCTCTCAAGTAAGTCCATTGTTTAAAGTTACTATTATGTGGACAGCTTCAGGTGCAGCAGAGCTTGGCAAAACAATGTGGTTGTCTAAAAAGAGAGTCCCTCTCCAAAAGCTAAGTGCCTAAGGTCAAGGTTGAGGCTGATAAGATTCTAGCAAAGAGCTTCCTCATGCAAGGCATTGCCACAACAGCTAGGTATTGCACATGTATTAGTTATCTTGCTGGTTTCTGAAAGAAACTGCAGAATATTCCAAACATAGGAAACAGGGTGCCTGTTACCTCCTGGGAGTTTGCTCACCAGAGGAATGCTGTCCTTATATTTCTATGGTCAAAACACTTACAATCCTGTGTCTCTTTTTTGATGTTTTTGGATGAAAGATCCATCCATTTTTCAAACTTAGAAGTCCTCTATTAATATACATTGAAGTCTCTCTCTCCATTTAGATGAAGTAGTGTCTGTCTTATGTCTATGTGTTGTAGTATTATGTGATTTTATATTTATACTTATATTTTCTTGCTTAATTGAAACCATTTGTCATTATATAACGACTTTAGTCTATTTTTACTTTTGGTATTAAGGTCTATTTTTTGTGATTTAAGAAAAGCTACTTCTAGTTTTTATTTCCATTTTCTTGAGATATCTTTCTTTTATTCTTCACTTTTATCCTATGTGTTTTTTTAGAGGTGAAATGATATTCTTCTAGGCAAAATATAGATTTTTTTGTTCTATGTATTATAGAACTTTATGTCTTTTTACTGGAGAATTTACCCCATTAAGGTGGTCCTTGACAGGTGAATATTTACTAGTGCCATTTTGGTTAATGTTTACTCCTTGTGCTGTGTGACCATTCTTCCTCTCTTACTGTCTTCTATTTTTGTTATCTTGTAATACATAGATTTGTATCACAACTCTTTGAGAGTTGAAAATTAAATGAATATGTAAATCTAATTGATATAGCATGTGCACAATCAAATAATTAAAAGGTCTGAAGAGGCTTAGGCTTTTTACCTGTGACAATGTCTACCCTCCTGACAAATACTATTTACTCTTTTATGTTTGCTTTTTTCTTTGCATATTATTATTATTATTATTATTATTATTATATTATCATTTTACTAATCTTTATACATCTTAATACTATGCTTTAAAGAAATATGCATTTATTTAAAATATGTTATAAGTAAATAACAATGGTTATTTAGGGATCAGAACACTAACCTATAAATCAGTTGAAATAAGAAAAATCTTATTTTAAAGCTTTATATATCAAAACAATAACATTGATATAAGAAGAAATGAACGTTTTGGTTATTGGAGTAACTGGATATGATTGAACAGTTAAAAGAATTTTTTGTAATTTGATTGAATTCCAACTGCATTAAAAACTAAAGTCAGCCAAGTGTGGTGGTTCACACCTGTAATCACAGCACTTCAGCTGGCTAAGGCAGGAGAATTACTTGGTATTAAGGTGTAATTTTTGTGACATAAGAATAGCTACTTCTGTTTAATTTTTGTTTCCATTTGCTTGAGATAACTTTCTCTTATTCTTCACTTTTGTCCTATGTGTTTCTTTTGGAGGTGAATTGAGATTCTTCTAGGCAAAATATAAATGGTTTTTATTCTGTCAAAAATCAGTACCTTGTGGTGGTTGATGCTTTTGGAAGTGCAAGGATCTCACATTAGATTTCTTGGTTCCTCTTAAGTAGAAGGGAATGGGGGACTTGACATCTCTTGGAATCCTAGCATGCAGAGCATGAGGTCACAGCTACAGGGTGTGATGATCACCCCCAACTCTCTGCCCAGCCAGCTGTCTCTGCACAGTGTTGACTTAGATGAGCCATTTGGAATTGGAGTCATACTGGGGATGCTGGGATTTTGATTTCTCCTTATGTAGCTTAAAATTTTTATAATGAACACCAATCCTTAGAAATAAAAATATTAAAGACTATTGAGGGGAAATGTCCACTAGGTGTTCATCTAGCTGTTCCATCCAGTGGGACAGAGAACTGCAGGATGGGGACCCATGAAGGGACCCCTTGACAAGCATCTTCAGAGCCTCAGACAGTGGTCCAAGCCCAGGCATTGGAGTCAATGGCTTGATTTTATATAAGTCTGTCTATATACATGTTTGTGTGTTTGTGATTTTTACAAAATCTTTTCATAAAATAAGTTATAGATGACCGAATCACACAAGATGTTCCTGAGAGACAGACTAAACCTTCCCTGTGTTCTTTCACTTTTCAGTTAACCATTTAATAGAAGGAGAGGAGAAGCTAACACCAAATGGCGGTGAGGAGGGGCAGCTGCACTGGCTAGTTGCAGAGGTGCTGCATGGCCTGGTGAGGACCGGCCGGCAGCTGCCTCCTTCTTCTCAGCTCAGGTGTGTAGTGTAAGCCCACTGGGAGACACAGCCTGATTCATGCCTCATGAACCATGATGTGCTGGCTGTCTTAATCAGCATTGAGTTTTGGTTCCATGGCCAATGGCTAAATATTAACAAAAAGCAACTGGGTTCATCAAATTGATTGACAGGGTGGCCCTCCCCTGTTTCATTAGTGATTGCTTCCATTTGGATCTGGGTGGTCCCTAGAGGCCAGGTGTTGATGGGGTTCCTAGTCTGGTGTTGATGAGGTGGGGAACCTTTGGGGACTTTGCAGAAGATTCTAGATCATGGGCCTTGAGGGAGGCTGCAGGAAGCCAGCTCCCTCCTCTTCTTTGTTCAGGGAAAGAGTGAGTGGACATTTTCTCTACCCCACGCTCCCTGCCACAGGGTGCTAACTCACCACAAGCCCCCAAACCTGACCACAGTCTAAATCCTCAAAAACTATATGCTAACAAACCCCTTCTCTCTGCAAGTTGATGTCTCAAGTGTTTGTTCCAGCAATGGAAGCCAACGAACTGTCACCATGTTGTCTGGACTACAGCAGCAAAGAAAAACCCAGAAGGGAGCTGAGGATGGATTCCAGATTTCCAAACATGGTCATATTTCCCAGCGCACGTTGCACCAGGGCAACAGCATGGGGAGGGCCTGTCCTCTGCAGAAAGCCTGGGCTTTGCTTCCCCTCTTTTCTGTGGACAACAGAGCCTCCCTCTGCCCCAACCACAGTGCTCAGAAAAGGAGGGCTTTGAACTATGGGTCCTGGTGGCTCACCTCCTGAGGTCTAGGTCCAACAGCCAGACAAGGCAGGGAAACACTTGCCCCCACTGGCCAAAGGCACGTGGCTTCCATGCAGAGAGCCATGTCCTCTGTCTTGTTCCCTTGGCTTCAGATTATGTGTTCTGAGCCTTTCCAATTTGCTTCTTTTTACAATCTTTTCTCTTTTGGCAATGCAACCATTTGTCTTCTGGTTTCATCTTTATTACTCACATTCCGTCAGGATGAGTATTCATTACAATATTTTAAATTAAGACCTACACTGCCCTCCTAGCTGTGTGCATCAGGGCTCCCCACACAACACGTGTAATTCTTATCACAGGATTTCAGGCAGTTTGTACATGATATTCTATTAAAATCTCAGTTCCACTCAAGGTTGTCACAACCCAGGGATCACAGCTTCCTTCCGGATGATGTCCTGAGATACATTCACACATTCCTGTTAGCAGCAAGTTTCCTCCACAGGCCTGTGTTTCACATCTCATTTGATATAAAAATGCAACAGAAGGCATAAAAAGAAGCAGTTATTTATTTACATTATGGAATGGATTCTAGAGGGATACTAGATAAGCATAAATTATCACACCATAGCCACAATCCCTGCCCTTCTTCAGCCCGGGGGAGGAGGGTGAGGCCAGGAGCTGTCAATCACACAGCTGTTTCTCAGTCACTTCTAAGAATTGCAGACTTTGCTCTTAGAAAACAACAGTGACAACCACCTCCAAGAACTTGTGTGGTTCTCTGCATTTGAAACATTACCATTTGACCAAATATTTCAACAAAATTCCCTCTGAATGGAACCTGGACACCATCACCTACCTAGTGTCCCAGGATGCAGGGACAGATGGCACCCACAGCATGCTCTGCGGGTATCAGGACCCCTGACACTGTGGTGACTGTCTGGCTCATTCTCACTCAAGTCCCCATCAGAGTTCATGGCCCCCCAGATCCCCTCCCACATTCCATCCAAGGCCTTCAGCTGAGGTTGATGGGAACCCCTGACTTCAGGGTGGGCTATGGTAGTTGCTTAGGGCATCACATGTCATAGTTATATCCCCAGGGCCAGGGATGACCAGGATTTGTGCTGGGCCTGTCTGGGAAGAAAAGCTTCTATCAGAGTGACCACATCAGCAGATGGATGCAGATGTAGTCAGTTTCCATCCTCCTCCTCCAGGGTGCAGAGCACCTGAGAGGAATACAACCATGGGAAGATGGGGACAGACTCTGAGGAGAAGGTTGGAGCCCCAATCTAACACTCCTTTTGCCTGTCCACGATGAACTCAACCTGCCTGTTAATTAAAACAATCAAAGAAGGCTTGGTGGTTTTCCTAGCCTCAAACATGCCTGGCCTAGGACTGGCCCTCAACAATAAAATTTGCACTGAAAATTAATAATTTCCAACAACATTGTTTTTCTTTTGTTTCTTTTCTTTTCTTTCTCTCTTTCTTTTTTTGTATATTTTTTTTTGTGAAGTGGTGCTGGAGTTTTCCTACAAAAATCAAGAAAATCTATTTCTACAATTTTCATGATCTTTTTAGAGAATAGTGAACATAAGCCCTTAGTGAATAAACTAATACGTTATTAAAAAGATGTTTATACATCAATAAAAATGATTATTTATCACTCTGCTCCATAGGTAGTAATTCTTTGAATACTAAGGAAAATATGTTCTAAACTTATTTCACTACAAATAATCATGAGAAAATTATCTGAGATTTTTTAAAGTCCACCTAACTTCCAGTATGCTACCTATAAAATGAGATTACTTTTTTTTTTCTTACCCAACAAATCTCTGGTTGAAATAAATGAAGATAGTCCAAGTAAAGAGGTATACTGATACACATTAAGGGGCAGATAAATTGTGGGTGATATTACTTAGAAACACAGTCCTATTGATCAGATAAATACTAGGCATTTGATGAGACTGAAAATTCCACATTCTTTCTCCATATTTTCTTTATAACTTAATCCTTCCCATGTAGATCTTTCATTTCTGAGCTATGGTAGTTACTAACACTATCCTACCAGAAATAGATAACAGGGTCCATGAGTCATTTCTGTCCAGATCAAGTTCCATTATGCTCACAACAATATTTAGTAGAGTTTGGATTGACCAGGGCCAGTCAGGGCCTTCTTTTACATTTCTCAGCCAAGGTTAACAGAAAAGAGGTTCTCATTTTGGTTCCTAGAATGGGAAAGAGAAAATCCTGCATGATTGGCATCTACAGTTCATTTTTTTCACAGCTCTTAAACTACCTGCTCATGGCTAAGCTGAACTGTACAGTAGCTGAAGAAATTATCTTCAAGCACAGATTGGTTCATAATGACAATGTATATCTGCTAAATATTCAATTTGATGAGGTCAAGAGAATCAGAAGATGGACTACAATGGGAAGGGGTAATTGGAAGAAAAGCTGGCTTCCTCAGAAAGAAGGTGCTTTAACCTGTCTTCATTCCCAAATGAGAAAAAACATTAGTCAAATGTGTTCCTTCCTTTCTCTCTTCTCTACTTTCTTCCTTTCTCATTTTATTGGTTATTTCCTTCTTATCTCTCACTCTCCATCCCTTCTTTGATTTCTTTCTAAGAGAAGATGTCTCAGTTTACTCTTCATATTTACTTCTCACAAACTAGTCATTTGGAAAATAAAGCTCTATGGGAGCCATATACATTTATATTAGGTATCGTTACTCTGAATTTTTTTTAGTTGAAAAACTTGAAAAATATATTTTAAGCATATACACACTCACATAAAACATTAGTGTTTTTTGTTTAATTTAATTTCTTATACAACAAATCATACATGTCCAGGGTCTAGTGAGAAGCCTTAGATTGTTTTGCTAGGAATACAACCAAAAACAAACAAACAAACAAAAATGATAACAGTAATAAAGTCCAAATTATTTTCTATTACATTACTGACTTTTCTGTAATAAGAGCAGTTTATAATAATTTAGAGAAAGTTATTTTATCTTTTCCTGATAAGTATTCAAGCTTTCAAAGGAATTTTCACTGATTTTCTTCACCCAAATATCAAAAGATGATTTTGTTCACTGAAACTTTAAAGAAAAAATGCATTTCAAAGACATTTTAAATTCATTCAATGAATAACAACAGACTTTGGATGTTCAGGTAAAGTAAGCATTTTCTATAGATTTTTTTTTTAATTTTAAAAGAAAAAGGTAATTGGATCATCAGAGTACAGCTTTGCTCCAAATATCTGAATCCACACATTGATGTCAGGATGGCCAAAGCTGGGGAAAAAATGAAATTTTTCTTGAAGAAACTCAAAGCCCTGGCTACCTATTTCTTTGTATTCATGTGTCTTTCAGGCACTGAGGGACTATTCTGGAAGAGGCAGCAGAGTTAATGAATATTGCAGCATTATTCAAAGTGTAGCCACTTATCTGAAAAGACTTTCTGTTATTACTGAGTTTATTCATGGGAAATAGTCATTTTTCTTCTTGGTCATAGATGTGTCAAAAACAGTTTAACAAGTTGAACTTGACAGTTTTTTCTACCACAGCCTGGTTTATTAGTTTCCCTTGAAATGAAGCATTTTATTAAATTTATTAAAAATATGTGTGTAAACTATTATGTTCTACTCTGTCCTCAGCAGCAAGAGAACTGATGATCTATTTGCTTAACTTTGTTTCTTTCTACAAAACATCTCTAGGCTTCACATTTGGGTTTCCAGCTAAATTCAGCATGATGTTTATGATAGGGCTCCTTTTATTTCCCTATTTCTTAACACTGAAATAGTATCTTATATTCTCCTACTCTACAAATACCTAAATATCTTAGTGTAGTAATTATCCCAATACACACAAACACACACACACACACACACAAACACACACACATGAAAAAATGTTGATTCCACCTTTCGTGGAACTTAGCTTTTAATTCAGAATTATTTCATAATCTTCTTCCTGCTCTCATGGGGGCTCTGTCACTTCCCTTGACTGATCCTCTTATGTTTCATTTATTTCAAAGGTTTTCACATTTATTTCAGGAGAATTATGTCAAGAGTATGAATGACATTACACTCCATTAGCAATAAATTTGATAATATTGGAGAGTTAGAGTGTTAAAATATTTTATCCCATCATTCCATACTTCCATGTAGAAACTCTGATAGAAATTATAGCTACTTTAAGTATTGTATGGATCAAAAACTTAAGATATGGGCTAAAAATTTTGAGTAAAATACCCAAATTGAAGTCATGGCTGTGTTATTTAATGAAGTTTTAACAAGTGACCACAAAACACTGGACACACACACACACACACACACACACACACTTGTTTAAAGAAAGGAATCTTGGAGGTGTCAGTCCTCTTCCGGGGAAAACAAAAAAATGTTTAAAAAAATATTGTTATTGAGGACTAACATTTGTCAAAGCAGGCTAATGTTAAGGTAGGCATTTCTCCTCTAAAGCATGAAGTCTTGAGTGTACTACATTAATTCTCTCAAGGAAGGGTTTATCACCAGCCTAACAACTAAGAAAAAAAAAAACATTATCAGAAGAATTCTCAGCCCAGTTCTACAAGAAATTGAAAAAAGAATGAACACCAATTTGTCTAAAATTATTTTATGAAATAGAAAATAGCAAAACCTTCTAACCTCATTCTATGAAACTAATGTCAACCTGATGCAAAAACCAGACAAAGACACATCAAGGAAAGAACATTTCAGACCAGTATTCCTGATGAACAGAGATGTAATAATTCTCAATAAAATTATGGCAAACAGCATACAAAATCATATTAAAAAAGATTGTACAACATGATCAGTGGGCTTTGTCCCAGGGATGCAGGGTTGGTTAAACACATGGAAATCAATAAACATTTTTTAAGTAAATAGATATAAAGACAAGAATCAAAAAAAAAAATATCTCAACAAATGCAGAAAAAGCATTTGACTAAATACATGGTCCAAACACTAGAAAACTATATATAATAGAAAAATATCTTAACACTACAAAAGCTGTTTATGGTAAACACAAGGGAAATCTTCTTCTTCTTCTTCTTCTTCTTCTTCTTCTTCTTCTTCTTCTTTTTTTTTTTTTTTTTTTTTTTGAGTAAGGAGATTTTACTGAAAACAGAAAACCAAAACCAGACAAAGGATTACAAACAGGAATGTGGACTCCTAGCAAAACAAAAACAAAAACAAAGAACAAAAAGTGTCCAAAGGACAAAAGGGGGTAGCAGCGAGAGTAAGGAAAAGGGTGATTTTTTTTTCTGCTTCCCATTTCTTTTAAAAAAGCCAACACAAAGAAACACAGGCACACACAACCCTTTGTTCCCGAGTAGAAACAAAAATACGGAAGAATCGAAAACTCTGTTCTTCTTTCTTCCAAAGGCAAAAAAAAAAAAAAAAAAAGTATAAGAAAAGGCAGGCTGAAGGCTGTGCCGCACAGAGCCCCTTCTGCAGCAGTGTGTAGAAGGGGCGGCTAGGCCCTGGGTTTGTGTGACACCTGGCGGCAGCGCGGGGAACAGAGGCAGTACGAGGGGGTGTCATGCGCTCGCCCCCAACCTCCCAGAAGCAGGGGGTCCAGCTTGTCAAGTCCAAGGCGCCCTCTCCAAGTCCTGGGCACCCTCTTGGAGGGGGTCGCCAGGGCAGCACCATACCAACTCCTGGGAGCTCAATCCCCGCCCCCTGCAAGCCCGCCCCTCAAGAGGAGGCGGGCGAGGATGCGCCCTGTGCTTGGGCTCAGTACCAGGGCACCTAGTACTGGGGTAGAAGCTGGCGGCTGCTATTGACATGGCTGAGGACTTTCTGCTTGAGTTGCGCCACCTGCTTGGGCAGCAGGCTCCTGGAGGACGCCAGTTCCGTGTTCTGGCTCTTGAGCTCTTCACTTTCTCCTCCAGGTGAGAGATGCTCCAGCTTGCCCTTGGGGCACTTGGAGGCTGCGATATTGTTGAGCAGCTGCTTCGGCTCAGCCTTTATGAGCTCCTGCATGTCCATGTCCATTGGCGACAGCAGGCTCTCTCCGAAGCTTGGCAAGGTGGGCACCATCTGTGGCTTTCCTTGAGCACAGCTAGGCACAGCGGCCCCAGTAAATCACTGGGTGGCAGCGGCTGTGGGAAGGGAACGGGCTAGGAGGAGAAGGCGACAGTGGCAGCATCCCCAGCACCCACGGCGCCATCCTTGTAGTGGCTCAGGTTTAGGAAGACTTGTGCCAGCTGGGAGAGTGGCGCCGATGCCGTGCCAGAGGGTCCTCCTGCGAGGCTGCAGCAGCAGCTGGGCTGCACCCAGCCAAGCTGGTGCTGCTTGTTCAAATCCTCCAGGGCCTTGACAAAGTCCTCGGTGAACTCCTGCTTCTCCCTGGCCACCATCTTGGGTAGAAAAACTGCGTGCTCCTCAGCGTGGTTGTGACCAGCCCGTTGGTCTGGATGGTTGGTCAGCGTGGTTGGACCAGCCCCAGGTCGGGCTGGAGAGCAGGCTGTCGTGGCGACTGCTGGGGGTGCAGTCTGCGCAGGGGGGCCAGAGGTGGCGCCACCACCATTTGTTTGCTCAGGCTCACAGTCAGCTGTCATTCTTCACCACTCTGCCTGCGACGCTGTTTGGGGCGCCCCAGGGACAAGCAAAGTTGCTGCTGCTGCCACTGACGCCATTGCTCAGGCTGCTCAGCGCCTCATCACCTTAGAAGGGTGTTTCCAGCCTCTGCATCACCATTGCGCCCGGTGCGGGAGGACTGTCCATGGCCTCCCTGGGGGCTCGCTCCCCTCCCCTGCCCATTCAGCCCTGTGCCCACCCAGGCAGTGGCCGCTGCGCCTGGGCTTTCTGTGGCGGCTCCTCAGAAACATTATTCTTAAGGGAGAAAAAATAAAAGCATTTCCTCTAAAATTCAAAAAAAAGGCAAAGGATGCCTTTTTTTTGCCACTTCAATTCAACACCATCCTTGAAGCTCTATCCAAAACCTATGTTTCTATTCATTTATCTTTAATAAATAAATGAATAGATAAATGAATAGAAACATAGGAAATCAAACTATCACTATTTACAAATGACATGATTCTATATTTACAAAATCCAAAAAATTTCATTTGAAAATTTTCTTGTCTAATAAATTCAGCAAAATAGCCGAATATAAAATAAACACCGATAAACCAAATTAATTTCTATACTCAAGCAATGAATTCAGTGTAATAAAAATTAGGAAAACCACCCCATTAACAGTGGCCTCAAAAAAGAAAAAGAAAGAATAAAATAAAATACTTTTGAATCAATCTAAAAAAGAGGTAAAAATACCTCTACAATGAAAACCACAGAACACTAAAGATAGAAATTGAAGATCTCCCATGCTCTTGGTAGGAAGAATGATCATAGTCAAAACGGCAATACTAACAAAATACTTATACAGATTCAGTGCAATTCCTTTTAAAAGTCCAATGACACTCTTCATAAAACTAGAAAAAGCAATCGTGAAATTCATTTAAAAAATAGGAGAGCCCCAATAGTCATTCTCAACAAGCAATTCTCAACAAAATGATTGAATCAATAGACATCACAATACTAGACCTTAAACTATACTACAGAGAAATAATTAAAAAAAGAAAGAAAGAAAGAAAAAGGAAACCCAATATCAAAATACATATAGACCAATCCATACTAGACAAAGGTGACCAAAACATAAATTGGAGAAAAGATAGCCTCTTCTACAATTGGTGCTGGGAAAACTGGAAATCCGTATGTAGAAAGATGAAATATCCTGCTATACAACACAAGCAGATGAAGTTGCTATTTTTTCAATCTAAAATAGAAAAAAAGAAAGAAGAGCATATGTTTGTGAGCAAAATATACAAAGAAAACACAAAAGAAACACTTTACAACATTGCTTTAGGAAATGGTCCTTTGGTTATGACATTAAAAGGACAGGGAAGAGAACCATAAGCAGACAAGTATAATTCCACTAAACCAAAAGCTTCTGCACAGCATAGTAAAGCATGAACAGGGAAAAGATTCAACTGTTGGAATGAGAGAAATTACTTACACATCACCTGAGAAGAGTATAAAGTCTGAAACACAAAATAATCTCTATGAAAAACCATTAAGTGAGCTGGGTACAGTGGGACATACCTTGAATACCAGTGGTTTGAGAAGCTGAGGTGGGAGGAACACAAGTAAAAAACCAGCCTCATCAAGTTAGCCAGGCCCTAAGCAACTGAATGAGACCATGTGTCTAAATTTATATATATATATATATATATATATATATATATATATATATATATATATATATACATACACACACACACACACACACAGAGAGAGAGAGAGAAGCATGTTGTTTGCAAAGAAATGTGGTTAGGGTGAAATGGGGTGCTACTCTTCAATGGATATAAAATTTTAATTGCATAAAATAAACAACTTCTAGATATTTGCAGCAAAATTCTGTACTTACACTTTACAATAGTATAATGTTCACTTATATGTTTTCAGAGTACATGTATCCTACTTAGTGTTCTTACTATTGTGCAAGGGAGGAAGGGAGGATACAAGGGACTGAGGGAGGGAAGGATGATGGAGAGAGAGGAGGAGGCAGAAGTCAGGGAAAGGAGGTCTAGCCCCATGATGCTCTTCCTACACAGTCAGGATAACTGCTCAAAGTGGACCTGTCCTTGATTGAATATTCTGCAGTTGTTATCATAATTTTATTGATTTTACCTTACTACTTATTTTTCATAAGTAAATTCCAAGAAGGCAGTGGACCACAGGTATAAACACAGCATATAAATGTAACCTGCAGGTATAGTGCATTTGACCACCTCATGAACACTGAGTTTTCATTCCCATTATCCCAAATTCCAGCAGGCAAGGAAATATGGTAGCTAAGAGAGAGTTGAGTATAATGTGACCATGTCTTATTCACCAGTAAGTAAAAAAAGGGAGCATGATGAAACCTGGGGAGGCCACACCTTAATGTTCAACCAGAATTAGATTCAAATGCAGAAAGAAGACAGCTTTGTCACTCAAAGTACTTCACTGTGTTAACCCACCTCTCCAGCTGAGAATATGAAGGGAAAGGAAAAGTAGGGTGATCCACAGTCATTTTTCTTCCAGTTCTTTCAAACTCATTAACAAACTAGCTGGAGAAATTGTTCACAGTTATCAAGTTGTATTAAAAACAATTGCACTGGTTCTGTGTAACATTCACTGCTTTGGTATTAATGAACACAACATGGATATGTAAGTTTTCCAATGTGACTTGCTCGTAAGTTTGCATATAGAATTGATATGGCATACACAAAGATGAATGTTAGAAGTCTTGATAAAAATTTAAAATTCTGTAATAATGACAATTAAAAGAAACACAAAATTTACCATGACATGTGAAGAGATCACAGAAGAAAGAAATAGATTTCTGTGGCATGATGTCAATTGTAGAGGTCACCTGATTTTATACAGGGAGTCAAAGTTTTCATTTTGCATTGGGCCTGACAAATTACACAAGTTTCCCTAAAAATACCAGTAAAAATGTGTATACTTCCCTGGAGAAAATGATGATTCTAGGATCTGGTAAGATAAATTAAAAAATGAACCTGAATATAGTAGGAGAAAAAGAAGGAAGAGTAAGAGGAGAGTCTCCCAAGATGGCCCACATGTGGATTCCTGACAAATGACATGAGAATTAAAGTAAAAGATCCTGAAAGAGTGAAAGCTGGAAAAATATGAGCAATAAAATAAAAACCATTATCAGTAAATTATAAGTGAAAGCAACAAATGAATATATATTTACTGATAAAACATAATTGACTTCATTGATAATAAGTGATGGGAACAGACAAATATTTCATATAGAAGTGTTCAAAACAATGCAGGAGAATAGCATCCCCTCCTGCATGTGGAGTTTAGTATCCTTGTCTTTTATGGGTGGGCAGATTCAGTGGCTTGATTGCAACAAATAGTGAAGGAATAAGGAAAATATTACATTCCCAAAGGATGAAGCTGGCACAAACTGACAATGGATGGAATGTAGCACTTCAAATATTTCAGTGACCATCAGATAACCTCTATATACTTTGAGAACAAGGCATTTCAAATGCATACTATTCCTTCCAAAATTATTTAATATGTTCTCTTTATAGGTGACTAAAAATAACCATTATCACAAGCAGGAAACAAAACAAAAGTATACTCTCTCCCTCAGTGTTGAGTGCCTACCTTTCAGTGATCAAATAGAATAATTAGTTTTAATTCATTTTTAATTAACAAATATTTATTGCACATGTTAATGGAATTGAACATAATATTTCCAAATGCAAGGCACACAGTTATCATATCTAATTATCTATCTTCTACTTTCATCCCTTGCCCTGTCCCAGCACCCTTCCTACTCTCCAGAAATTACTATGGGGCTTCTATATTACTTCTAAAACATCAACTCTAGGGTGTAGGTGGCAAACATGGTAATAGAAAACAATTTCTGCAGCTACAAACATTTGCAGAAATAAACTCTTCCTATATCTCAGAGGCCATTAATGTTAACACCTGGCTGAGTCTCCCTTTATCTCATTGTACACAATCAGAAAAATGATCTCCAGCTATTGCCTTCACTATGCTGACCTTAATTTTTCCATAAATCTTCCATTTGGCTTCCCACCACCTGAGGACAGGGGCTCCACTGAGATCATCAGAAACCACTATGGCACCAAATCACAAGGTCCCTCCTTGAACACCCTGTAGTTCACTTTTTAGTGGCTTTTAGAATAAAAGGTTCTGCCTTTCTTTTTAAAATCATCTCTTCCAGAAATCTATGTCATTACATTTCCCTGGTTTTCTATCTCCTTAACTGGATGCCCTCACTCTCTGTCTCCTTCATATAATTTTCTTCACCAATGCTAAATATAGGAGTGTCCCCAGCTCAGAGAAATGCTCCCTCTACTTCTATATCTTCACCCACACCTAGGGTCATGCTCAACCTCATTGCAGTATTTTGCACATTCCCCCGCCTTCCAGATATTCATTTTCTTCCCAGTCCTCTCCTCTCACATTCAAACGTGTTCATGTGGAAATCAAGGAGAAATCACAAACATCAACACAAAAGCCTTCTTTGAGACTAGCCTCATGTGGTTTTTCTGCTCCATACAGGATTGGGAATCAGCAACTACCCTAGAGTGCTCAAGTCAAAAATTCAGCAATTGTCCTTGATCTTTTCACCATTACACTCACACCAATCCATCCCCAAACCTGCTTATACTAAAGACAATATTATAAACATATATTGTGAAAGAGAGATACATGTATTCCAAATTATTGCTTTATAAGTATATAATTATATGTACATTAAATGTTTATAAAATATACAATTATAAATAAATAAATCAGTTTAACCCACTTTTATTCCTGTTACCAAGTCATGCCATCATGTCATATAATACATATTCTATTGATAATCATATCCATGGGGACAAGTTCTGCTAAGTGGCCACAAATCCTCCTCATATTGAGGGACTTAAAAGATGCTTTTGCCAAAAACCACTGAATATTTACTTAGGCCTAGAGATGCCCAATGGACAACTACAAGTGAGATAACACTTGGCATCTCTGAGATATATTTATTCTATTTAATGGCTTATAATTTCCACAGCACAAAAAAGAGAAAAAAATACCTGCAGTATTAGTAAGAACACCTGAAACATCCCAGGAACAACAGGTGTAGAAAGAGGCCATGACTGAATTGAAACCCTTATTCCACTTCTGAATAAATTTTGAAAAAAACAATATATATGTGTATACACACACACACACACTCGTATATACACACACACATACACACACATACATACACTGGATAGTTAGTGTACTACTCCCTTTCATAGCTGGATGATTAATTTCATACATACAATTAATGAATATTCATATGAAAAAAATTAAAAAGCTGCTTATAAAACAAATACTGAAGGTCTTTCTAAAATGTTTCTTAACCAAGCCAGCCAATAAGTAGGCAGATACTTTGGTGGACGCTAGAAAAAAAAAAGTCAAAAGTAGAATTCTGATGCCGTCTAGTGTTTCATTAGGAGTTAGCACTTCTAACAATGGGAAAGTACCCACATTAAGAAGAACAGTAAGTACAAGTAGGGATGAGACAGGAATTCTTGAAACCTCCGAGAGGGGTGGGGAGATGCAACTGGAGAAGTAAGCAAGGGAGGGATCCTTAAGGAGGCCTTTATCTCACAGGTAGAAAAGGATTGGGACAGCTATGTGACATGGTCTCAGTACGTACACAGCAGACACTAAGAGAAGTCTCTGTGAACATGCCAGTAAAATTTTTGTTCCCCAAAATCAAAGTGTCTCAGGTGATATCCCCAGGACCTCTTCCAGAAACCCCATGGAACCCAATCAACCTGAAATATAAAAAAAGTGCACAGCATCCCATGAGAGGGAGGAACCAAGAAAGGCTGTGCTGTGGCATCTTCAGCCTCCCTCCATTGCCTCAGTGTGTAAGAGGGAAAACTGAGACCCCCAATGGAACAGACCCTGAGGTCACATTTCTATCTCAGAGCCCAAAGATCCTGCTTCCCCACTGGCTCCACAGTCTCCTGACAGAATTTCCAGATGCCTCGCCTGACTCCAATTGCCTCCTGTGGACACACTCACCATGCCCTCTGCTCCTGCACCACTGCACCTCCTGGTTCCTAGGCTGTGCTCACCTAAGGAGTGCTGGATGGGGTGTTGCCTCCCACATGCTTCCCCTGTCTCCTCCCCACCCACTGTTGGGTGGGCTCCACTCACTCAGCCTGACTCTGCCTCACCAGCTCTGCCCAACATTCAAGCCCCACTAGGTCCTCTCCACTTTATTTAAATGGGCTCCACCCAACATCTTGCCTCTTACCTGCTCTCTTATTCAGAGTCACCCCCACTCCATCCACTTGATCCTCTGCATTCTGTCCACGTGGCTCAGCCTCCACTGACATATTTAACACTCTTGGATTGCAGGTTTTTCCCTCCAGTTCTGGAATATTTGCAGTCTGGCTTGGACCAATTCCACCAACATCCACTAACATAAAAAATGGCTCTGGTCTTCTTCATTAGCCATACTTTTCCATCAAGTTCACTCCTACGCCAGCCTCCCTGTGTCACCTGGCCTCTCTACTGCTCCTTGAAAACTCTATCTGAAATTAAAAAAAATGGGATCTTGCAGAGATGACCATGGTTGTGACATCACTGAGTCTAAGTGACAATTACCTTTGGGCTCTGGTCACCTTTGAACCCCACATCTTTAATGTTTGACCTTGAACAAGTCTGCTAACCTAAGTTAGAGTATCTCCATTTACAAAATTCAGCTGATGAATGAATGTTTGCAAAAGATATGGCCTTCTGCTTTTCTTTAGCCCTGTGGCCTTAAGCACCTTCTCTTACCCTTTCAGCACAGGATGGGCACAGCTACTTGGCAAACAAGAGTCATCTGTGATCTCTTCTCCAGCCAGCTGGGGCATCTCAGATTGGGGGAGCATAAGTGTCTGACAATGGCCATCTTTCTCAAGGTTGAGTCTCAGAAGAAAAGCCTCTTTATAATGACTTATGTATAACTATTGTTTATTCTGACAGCCTGACTCAATGCTGTAGAGATAGGGCAGCAGTTGGGGACTTGGGTTTCAAGCTGCAGAAACTGAACTGGGTGCTTTTAAAAAAATGCTCTAGATGACATTGAGGAGGTCAAGGGAACCTGATGGCAAAATTCCATAAAACCAGGAGCTGGGTTTTGCCAGATGATCTCAGTGCCCCAAACCCCTTTATAGTCTTTCCTGGAACCCACAGATATATGAGCACACTGGAAGCCTTTCTGCTGTTGCTTTGGTGCTGCTCAGATTCTTAGTCTTCAGAGAAGGGGTCTGGTTGGCTGGGTATAGGTATTGGCTGAGAGTATGAATTCTTCACATTAAAGTAGGTATTGAAGGATGAGTTGAAGTATGCTAAAGAACAAATGGAAGGACATTATAGGTAAGAACACCATTTGTGACCTCACAATGAAATTTGTGTCTTTTCAGAATCACACAACCACACCATGCCAGGTGCTTTTCTCATCATGTCATTCAATGTCCACAAACCTTTCAAAAATAGTGCCATATTTTGGGAAACTGTTTGCATTGTTTTACAACAATGCTAAAGGCTCCTATAAAGAATTCAAAATATACAGTAGAATACTGAAAAACTGGCCAAAGAGTGGGAATCTTGCCAAAACCCAGTGCCCCAAACACCAGAAATAACATTAGGTAGTATCATTTCTCAGGCCTTTTTAGTCACATAGATTGGAGGGTAAATAAAAATGCAAGGGTGGGTAGAAAGAATGAAAAGAATTTTATTAAAATGGGGTTAAATGTGGGCTGGGTTTGTGGCTCACTGGGAGAGTGCTTGCCTAGTGCACACGAGGTGCTGGGTTATATCATCAACACCACATAAAAATAAAAAAAAATAAATTAAATAATGGTGAAAATTATAAAAAAGTTATTAAATATGAAAATAAACCATTTTCACTTGAATTTAAGGAAAAAAAATCAGTAGAAGAGAAGTAGTTGCTAACATGACATATTTATTTTGTGACCAAAGTGCTTGTTTGATATAAGAATACACTAATATTGTGTTTAACAATGTGTCTCAAAAGTTAAAAAATAACATTAAAAAAATCTGAAGATGAGGCTCAGTGGTATGTGCCCCTAGATTCAAACCCTTGTACAAAAAAAAAAAAAGAAAAAAAATATAGTTCCTTTTTCTTATGTTACATATTGCAATTTTAGCACTCATTTTCACCTATAGTGGAGGCTGTGAAAAGTAAGTCTCTCACACATATGTCCATTTCCACACCTGACATTTTGCTGTCAGGCTATTGTTGTATGTCAAGGTCTATACTTTACCTGCCACCTCACTTTAATTGAATTTTTTTTTCAAATCCTAGGTTTCTCTGGAGGCAGTTTTCATCTTCAGTCCTTGGACCCTGGCTTCTTCCTTCTGTGTTCATTTAGATTCAAGTCTTTTTTGGAGAAGATCCACTTCAAAAAATGGGGACAGTAAGGCTTGCTTAAAATCACTTTCCCAATGGCCCATCAGTGCAGGAATTGAGATTGAGACCAGTGTTAGCCTGTTGTGGAACAGTTCTCAGGAGAGCCATGGGAGCCCTGAGATTTTGGACTTGAGTGTTGGCATCAAAAGAAAAGATACTCACTCTCTGAGAACATTCTGGGGCAGGTGAGAGATCCTGGAGATGACTCAGGCCTAACTCTGCCCGAAGGGCTCAGATTAGGTAATGCCAAGGTTTTGTCTTGTACTTTCTTTCCATCCCCAGAGACCTGAATAATAATTGGTGAAAAAGATGGCTGGTTCTCTTGGCATACATTACTCCTGTACCTGAGGACAATGAACAGAAAGTAAAAAAAAAAGAAAAGAAAAGAAAAATCAATGCATCTCTCTTTTCACTACTAGAAAAATATACCCATAAAATACTGAAAAAGATTTCCTTTTACTTGAAAGTCAAAGTAGCCCAGAGGTTGGTATTCTGGGCTGCTATGGCTATCCAGCTATGCCATCATGCCCCAGAACCCTTTCTGTTTTTCATTCTGCAATCTATTCAATACAGCAATCAGGGGAAAGGGAAGAAGGAAAAACAAAGATCTAGAGGCCCAGTTGCTTCCACTGATATCTCATTGGCCAGCACAGAATTATAGAGACCCCTACCTGCAAAGAATATTGGGGAATACAGTTTGTTTTTTACTTTTAGTTTGGGTTTGGTTCTGTTTTTGGTTGTGGGGACTAAACCTAGGATAGCTTAAGCACTGAACAACCAGCCCCAACCCTCTTTATAGTTTAGAGACAGAATCTCTCTAAGATTTTTAGGGCCTCACTACATTGCTGAAGCTGTCCTTAGACTTGTGAGCCCCCTGCCTCAGCCTCTATAGTCACTGGGATTATAGGCATGTGCCACCAGGCCTACCTGGCTTTTTTTTTTTTTTTTTACATGCTGGAGTTGGATCCTAGGAGGCCATCCTTACACGTGATTTGAGTTACCTCCCTGCCTAGGTGAGAGGTGCTTAAACACAGCCTGTGTTAAAAAGCCTTCCCCATGATTTCCTAGTCTGAGGGCTTGTCCGTGCTGAGCCGTGCCTTGCCACTGACCTGAAGACCCAATTTCCGGCCCTGAACTTGGGATGCTGCCCCCCTTATCCTTCATTGGATGGGATTTTCCCTTGAATTTTTTGTTCCCCAATAAAAGCTCACTCCCTGGCATGCTCTCCCTCTCTCCCTAGTCTCTTCTGTAAACCTCGCCAACACATTAGGTGGCTGGAGGCGGGAACTAGGAGAAGCCATCTTGGAGCTGTGCTAAAGGTAATGAGAGTCTCTTTAATTTAAAACTCACTAGCAATTTCTTATGCACCAAATCTTCTTTCATGAAGCTCACGCTGGTCACGTGGCAGAGGAACCCAGAGCCAATCACATGGGAAGCACTCTTTTTACTACTGAACTGAACTTTCAGCCCTAAGCCTGTCATTTTGAATTATTAGAAACCCATTTTATAAAATATAAGGTCCCAGTGAAATGAATTAGTGATACCTGGACCTGGACCTTAACAACCAGTTGTGCTCGGGTGGCTTAGTGCAGGCAAAGTGCGTAGTCACATGGTGGCATGAAAGAATGGGCATCAAGTGAGGAATGGGTCCTCATGGGCTGTTAAAGGAGAAACGCTGGATAGGTGGCCAGGCTGAGATATTGTTCTTTCATATGTGTTAGGGTGGTCATCCCAGATACAGAAGGGGTACAGGGTGAGTTCATTTGGATGGTTACACACTGAGATACATCTCCAGTTTTTAAAATATTTTTTCTTTGTTTGTTTATTTATATGTGGTTCTGAGAATCAAACCCAGTGCCTCACACATGCCATGCAATTCAATTGTGCTACCACTGAACCACAGGCCCAGCCTCATCCCTAGCACCTTTTATTTATTTATTTGATTTGGCCCCTCTGGGATTGAACTCTTGGATACTCCACCACTGAGCAATATCACCAGCCTCATTTTGTATTTTATTTAGAGTCTCACTAATTTTCTTAGTTCATCACCATTGTTGAGACTGACTATAAACTCTTGATCCTTCTGCCTCAGCCTCTTGAGCTACTGGGATTACAGGTGTGTGCCACTGTGTGTGGGTCCCCTTTTCTTTCTTGTTTTTTATTTATTATTTTGATAAAGGGTAAAATTATTTCTCAGGAACTCACTAAGTTAATGAGGCTGGCTTTGAACTCTCAATACTCCTGCCTCAGCCTCCACATCTACTGGAATGAAAGGCCTGTGCCACTGAGCCAACTCTAATACAATTTTTAAAGTTATTTATTCCATGGTAACATAGATCTATTTAAACTTACAATCAAAAAACATGCATATAATATATTCACTTATTATAAATAAATTTTTAAGAATTAGCATATGCCATTTTTATAAAAATAGATGTCACAAAAATTACTCCCATTGACCAAGTGTGACCTATAAAATCTTGAGACATGGATATTTGATTTATATATTTTTATTCTTTTTACAGATTTATTATTATAGACAAGTTCAAAACACTGAATGAGTGAATGCAAAGAATTATGCCAATTTCCAAAATTATTAATTGAGGATAATATTTTTTTCCTAGTAATGACATTTATTTTCCCACAAATACTGCATGTGGCATTTATGTGTTAAAGCTAAAAAGTTGATTACACAGAAACTGAAACAGAAATGCTTCCCAGATTTATGATAAGAATGAGAAAGAGATTGATTGTGTGTAAGGAGTGCCAAAATCAGTTAAGACCAGAAAGTAACTCTTAGGTTTTATGGCACAATAAGGTGATTACATTCTATAATAACTTCTTAAACAAATCAAAATAGCCAGAAATTTGCAGGTTTCAAACAAAGAATAATAATTTTAATTAGATGAAAATAACCCTGATCTGATAATTACACACTATATACACATGTTGAGTTACAATAATGGGTCTCATATCCAAGTACAAATAGTAGATTCCAGTTAAAAATTAAAATAAACAGAAATCAACTCTTTGATGTTTTAACCAAATATCTACATCACCTCAGATTTTAAAATGGTATCCTATGTTCATAAATGTTTTACTATTTTGTTTTTTCTTACCATCCTGTCTTTTATATCTAAAAGGTCTAAAGAGTCATGGAATGATTTAGCCTCATCCACATGGTTTTCTGATGACTGCTATTTTTTTTTTCAAAACTTGTTTACACTTTATTTTCTTATTTTATTTTTTATATGGTGTTGAGGATTGAACACAGTTTCTCACATGTGCTAGGCAAACACTATACCACTGAGCCACAGTCTTAGCCCTGATGCCTGGTATTTAATAATATGTAGCTTGAAACAATTTAAAGTAAATACCTACTATTTCAGACACTTGACTTAAAACACAACATGCCTTATATAGAAAATATTATATCAGATTAACATCAAATTTTCTGTATCAATTTTATGTGTGTTTTTTTTTTTTACTGAAGAAATACATTGCTTCCTTCAAGCAGATGAATATTGGGATTTAATGGAAGTTCATCTTTTAGGCTTGGGCCAAATTCTTGTTCTTTAATTTATAACATTACAATGAAATGACTTTGAGTCTATCTGAACTGTGACTTTAAATACAATCCTTTATTCCAGATGATTGAGGAGAAGACAATAATAATATATTTCTACTGATATTCAATAGCTGGACTTTGGTCACTTAAGATATTTTTTCTGGTCATAATAATAATGTATATGCAAGGAGGATAGCTACATTGTGGATTCAAAGACAGGCCTAAAATACTGCCAAAGAGCTTTCTACACATATTGCTATAATATTTTAACATTATGAAAACAATTTGAAGCAAAAACATATGTAGCCATTATTAAAAGAAAAGATTTAAATCTATTAAATCACATATATGAGGAATTGCATAATTAAAACATAATGGCCAGCATTTCTACTGAGGACTTTTTATTTCAGAAACCCATCCATATTTGATACTTGTTATTCTTTCATACACAATAGCTCTAGAATATATGTAATGTGACTCCTTATATGTCATACACGATGATCAGATTTAGCATCAAGGTAACACTTTAACTCAATAAAAGATTATAAATACAAATTAAAAAAATCACTAGAGGGCATGATTTTCAGTGTCTTATTAGATTAGAGTTTTCAATATGTTCCTACTGCTTAATCTAGAAGAGAAAGATGCAATCAAAGTAACACACTACCACAGAAAACCTCAAGATGAGATTATATCAAGAACTATTTTGATGATATATGGTAATTCTGAATCTATAAGAAAGCCTATGTACAGTGGGAGCACAACTACCATTACATAATCCAGATATAATTCGGTAATAATATTGGAATGGCATCTGGAGGATATTAGAGGGACTTGATAACTGAAGTGAGAAAAATGTGTTTTGGGTGAATCCACATATATCCCTGGTAAGAGGATAGGCTGAGATTGATGAAGATGACACTATTTGAAACAAAGGCTTCTTCTTCATTTTCTCCTAAGATATATACTATTAATATGGAATATGAAAAAGATGAAAAAGATCAACAAACTATATTATTTTATTAATAAAAGAAACATTTTCCTCTGAAGTTTATTTTGAGATTTCAGCTAACACCATAATTTTCTTCTGAAACTTCACATTCCTTTTCTAGCACAAGATCTAGCCCAAGAACTTTACCATTGGTATCTTGGCCCTAATACATCTAGGTTTGCTAATAATTATGGGGTTCATAGTTACAGATGTTTTTGTCTCATAATTTTGGAGATGACATCAAATAAAAATTAATAATATACTTTTACAGTTTTTTAGGGGGTGCTTCTCCATTTGTACCACCTGCCCACTGAGTGTTCTCTATGACATCACCTTCAGCCCCAGAAGCTCCTGCTTGGCAAAGTTCAACCATCAATTCTCACATCAGAGCATGTGATTCCTTGTTCCTTGTGGGTATTCTACATGTTTTTGAATGCTTGATTCTCATTCTCTTCTACTGCCATCATCAATGTGACCAAACATGATCTTGTATTCACTACTGAATGCTGAACAATTGTACCAATGTATTACTTTCTAAGGCATTTATTTTCAATATTGGGGGTGTTCCAGGAATTCTTTTTTATAGGGTTCCTGTCCTCAGGTCTTTCTAAAATTCAATAAATAGATAAAACTCTAACTAAAAAACAAATGATGTTATCACTATTAATACATGAACATTAAAATAAATAAACAATATTTAAAACTCTTAATAGGTGTAAGGACTTAGATAACATAGATCAATTTGGTGGAAGACACAAAATACCAAAATGCATTGTATCCTTGGTGATCTTTGTACTGGGAAGAAATTATTGTTTTCAGCATTGGGTAGGGCACTGCTATTTTCTTCTGTAACCATGACATGGTATCAATCATATGTAAAAAGAAAAAAAAATAACAGAAATAGGAAATGGTTCTCTCAGAAAAAAAAGAAAGTACAAGCACATTGTGATAATGCACAGAATATCCAAAATGTGGCCTCTGTATATGGGGCATCTACAGAAAGCATGAACTTGTATACCTGCTGGGAGAAAGAAAAGTGTTGCAACCCTCCAGCGAATTGGGCTTTATTGTTTGAAAGTATAAAAAATAGCCATTGATAAAGCAATATTTCTTGCAGGACTGAACATTGAATGTACATTTGCAAGAATATAAAATAGATTCCCAGAGCTATTCAATACAGAAATATTGTTAAGTAATGAAATTCAGAAATAGCCCGAATGTCCATCATTTTTTTTAGTTCCAACTTTCGTCTATCTGTTTCATGGAAAGTTAAGATTTTTGCTTATGTGAAGTGTTTTCCAGGTTGTTTCATTGAGTGAAAAATAAGGGGCAGAAAGCATATACAGGAACACTCCCTTTTGGGTAAGAAAGAAATTTACATAATAACATATTATTGTTATTACCTCCTACCAAAAAAAAAAAAAAACCAGTAAGATTATATACTAGAAACAATTAAATCAGTTGTTCATGAAGGGCAATGTTTAAAGATTAGTGGGGATGGAATATAGGTGAGTCTTCAGTGTATTCTAACATGGGTATATATTTGAGCCACATTAACAAAAAACATGTTCAAAACATAGAATTAAATCAAAGGACAAAAATCAAGCCCAACAGACAGGTAAGAGTCTGACAACACAAACATGAACCATACTATTCTGTGACTAATTAATTTCTTAAGCTTGCATGATTTCCAGGATCTTTTCTCCAGTGTGAACAAAATGTTTACCTAAAGTAGCAATGCTTGCTGTAATGTAACATTTACTGATCAGTAATTGGCAATAAAGGATCACAGGATTCATATGCAATGTTTAGTGTCAGCATAGAAAGGGACAAGATGGGTTTTATGCTTTCTCCATTAGACTGGAGTTTACAAGAGCAGCGGCAACTTCTTATCTAGTGTGAGCAGCCTGGTGAATACATAGATATGATTATTAATATACATTGAAGAATTCTTTGAAAGTTTAATGCCGAGAACACAGAGATTACTTGACAGTTACTTTCCGATCCAGGTTTCAGAAGCTAAGCTATACACACTTGGGGAAAAATGACCAGTCCTAGACACTGTGTGAGTATGTATTTTAATGTTGTGGTAGTTTATCATGAGCCTAGGCAGACAAAGGTGGGGTCCCGCAGGTTATTAAGTCATGGAATAGGATTATTGTCATTTATTAAAAGAAAATTACAAAGAAACTTCTCAATTTATCCTGTGAGGACAGAGATGGTGTACTTCCTTACTCTCATCAAGCTGCTATAATAATCTTTGGTAGACTGGGTGGTTTATAAGCCACAGACACTCATTTTTCACAGTGTGTAAGATCAAGGTACAAGGCAATTCAATGTTTGGAAAGGATATTTCTAATGGGTAGAAGCTTCTGGCTGTGTCATCATGTGATGGAAGAAGCTAGCTAGCCTGTAGCACTGTTCATTATAACATTAAGTCTACTGATGAAGTATTCAGCCTCAGGACCTCAACTCCTCCCCAAAGACTCACCTTATAATACCATCACCTTAATGGGGAGGAGTTCAACCAAGTTACCCAAGGGGACAAACCTTCAAATTAGAGCTTTCTATGAAAAAGCAAGTTCTCAATAGTCAATAAACCTGTTAGAAACTTGATCTTGGACATCTGAGCTTTCAGAAGTCCACAAATGATTTTTTTGTTGTTGTTGTAAGGAATATGTTTCTAGTACTCCCTTAGAGGAGTCCAAACAGACTAAAATATATTTAAAGTGATAATTCTGTCTTTTCAATTGTTCCTTCAATATGAACTCTTCCCTGAATTTTACACAGGTTATCAACTCTCTGAGCATCCCTCCATGTATGTGCCTATGTACATGCATATACAAAAGCAAGGAGATTGGGGCTTTCCACCAAGCTCAATCCTCATATTCTGCATTTCTACATGTCAAATTTGGGAACCACCCACTTGGCCCCATCCCTTCAAGGCAGGCAAAGGCCTCCTGTGGTGTTACTCTCTGAGCTACCTCTTTCAGATAGGAGTGAATCCTCCTTCTACCCTGCACTCTGAACTCTGCTCTCACGTCCTCACTGGCCCTGCCTGTATCCTGGTTAGAGCCAGGCCTTCCATTGCACCTGTACATCATTTTCCTGCTCTATGACCTGATCATTATGTGCCAACACTTTACCATGCTCATCTGTGCATTTTTTTCCTCTGTTCCCACAGCAACAACGAAGCTGCCATTTGCTAGCTGTGTGATCTTAAGCAAGTTAACTTGACACAGCTGAGCATTCCTGTCCTGCAACATGGGTGTAAACATGGCTTCAACTCATTGAGTTCTTATTGCCAGTGAAGAGGTCAGGGATAGAATTCTCAAAAACAATAGTCCAATACATGGTCATCAATTGCTCCTGATGTCATTAAGTGTCACAATTACTAGCTGTCAATCTCACTTCACAACATGGGGAACATGAATCCTTTAAAAGGAAAAATAAATAAATAAAATAATGAAGTTCATATGGCCAGTGGGCCCAGGTTTGCTCTGACTCTAGATTCCCTACCCCCAACCAGAGCTCAGGGCAGAATAAATACAAAGGTGCCACATGAGGAGATGACTAATGTAAAGCAGATAAAGGCAGTTTAATGAATGGACAAAAGGGAAAGAATTGAGGGAAGGAACCAAATCCTATATCTGACACTTGGAGAATCAGGAGATTTTACCTTCACATTGACTCCCTTCTCTTGAGAACAAAACTGTACTGAAAACAGACCACTGAGATGGGTTAGTCATCAATGCAGACAATAAAGGACACTCTGGATGTTATCAGGCTGGTTGGTGCATGTACAAATAGTCAGAGCCATGGATTGGAAGACCTCAAATGGTTCACATGAGACCTTTTGCTTCCTCCATCTGCATTCCCTGGTTCACACAATGGCAGGCTGAGCTTGGACCCTGAAAGTCCTGTGTGCTGGCAGGTGATATTCCCAGAAAATAGCATCTACACATATTTTCACAAGTTTACTCATTCTACTCAGCCACAAACAAGAATGGAATTATATCATTTGTGGGAAATGAATGAATCTGGAGAACATAAAATTAAATGAAATAAATCAGATGCAGAAAGTCAATTGTCAAGTCTTTTCTCTCATATGTGAAAGGTAAAAGAAAAATGGAGTTGAAAAAAGAAGTGGATATCAAAAAAATTGGAGAAAGAATACTTGAGTTTAGACTGATGAAAGAGAGGATAAGAGAGATGATTCAGGCACTGAGAAATGAGACTGGTCAATGATGTTATGCCCATATATGTATAGGTCACAATTGAACATACTAATAAAATAATTACAATGTCCTAAATTAAATGTCATTTTTGGTACCAGTGACTGAAATACAGCAAGCTTTACCATTGAGCAATATCCCCATCACCAGTCCTATTTTTGTATTTTTTTAAACAGGGTTTTTCTACGTTTTTCAAGGCTTTGCCCAAAGACCTAAAGCTGGGTGCCCACAAAGCAAAAATACAAAGGACTGTCATCCCCCTGGCCTATGGAGCACTCACTAGGCACTAAGTGCTAACTGTCTATGACTTCATTTAATTCTCCCTATAATCTTGGGAAGCAAGTGGCGTTATCCCCATCTTAAAGATAAATAAATAGGAGAGAAATTAAAGATCTAAGGAGAGAAATTAAAGATCTATTCAAGCTAAGTGAGGTGGCACATGTCTGCCATCCCAGCAGATTAGGAGCCTAAGGCAGAAAGATTTTGAGTTCAAAGCCAACCTCAGCAAAATTGAGGTGCTAAGCAACTCAGTGAGACACTGTCTATAAATAAAAATACAAAGTAGGACTGGGGATATGACTCAGTGGTTATGTGCCCCTGAGTTCAATCCCAAGTACCAAAGGAAAAAGAAACTATTCAAGCCTCTATAAATATATAAAAGCCAGAACACAAATGTATGATATGTACTCAGGACCTTGGTTCATTAACATTTATATTATACTAGTCATAACATCTAGGAACCTCCCTGCAAGCTTAATAAATCCAATGCTTGAGAGTAATCCCCAGATATTTTTGTTTCACTGACTGGAGCTAAAGTCCAGGTATCAGGGTGATTGACTCTACTGCTCACAATTAGAGATGCAATCACTTTTATATTAAAAATCAGGGAAACTTAGACAAAATGATTGGATTCACCTGCTCAATGTTGTGCATCAAGTCCACAGGAAAACCAGGGTGTGTGTCTGTACTTCTGTAGCTCTCCAAAGAGATCTCTGTGGCTCCAACAAAAGAAGACTCCACAAAGCTGAGGGGACACAAGCCAACCCCTCTGCCACAACTCACCCCACAATACTCCCAGGGAATAAGTGTACATAGAGGAGAGAATTCCAGGTGGGAACTTGGTTATCAATGGACAATGCCACGCAAGGAAATAGGGAATAACCCAATCCAGCAAAGGCAGAGTATTGGCTGGGCCAGGATGGGGGCTGGCCTAGAGGATAAACTTTTCCAAGGCACATGAAGCCCAGGGCTTCCTCCTCCCCAAATGAGCCTTGCCTTATCACACATATGCTTGTTCAACTATTTATGCCCTTCTCCTATTTTATATTTCTCTTGCACATGGCTTTGGAGGTCTTATGCTTTGGCATTTCTTACATTTTTTAATGCATCTTTCAAACTACTACAAAATCAACCATGTGGAATATTACCTGTACAGGTTACAGTTTTATTTTATTACCATTTAGCTCAAGTTTCCAAATCTCTCTGAAATACACTTTTTTAGTTTTTATGATACTTTTATTATCCCTTTACATATTGACAATGGTTGTGATAAAGCAGTATCTTCTGATTTCAACACCTGGAATATCAGTGACCTGCTTAAAATGATTGCACTTTCTTTTAATTCTCCTATTTTATATTTCTTTTGCACATGGCTTTGAAGGTCTCATGATTTGGCATTTCTTATAAATGTTTTTTTCTGCAGCTTTCAAACTACTCCAAATTCAACCATGTGGAATAGGCCTTACAGGTTTTAATTGATTTTATTATCATTTAATTCAAGTTTCCAAATCTCTCTCAAAATACTTTTTTTTTTCATTTTTATGATACTTGTATTAACTCTTCACACATTGGCAATGGTTGTGATAAAGCAGTATCTTCTTAATCCAACACTGGAATTTCAGTGACCTGCTTGAAATGATTATACTTTCTTTTGATTCTACATCACAAGTCTCCATTTTATTTTTATGCTTTATATAACTTTATATATAGTACAGACAAGACTAAGCTAATATTACATGGTTTGTCTCAGAGAAAGGGCAGGCCTCCCCTCTACCTCTGTTAGTGAATATGAGGGCTCATCACAGGTTCCTTAGGGTTGCCTTTCAGCATGGGCTCTGACTCAGCTCCATGTTCAATCTTCCTGTGATCTCCTCAGCCTGTGGCCTTCAGTTCTTCTTCTTCTTCTTCTTCTTCTTCTTCTTCTTCTTCTTCTTCTTCTGAAATTTCAGATTACTTTCATTAATTAATTATTAATTTTAATTAATTAAGTATTAATCATTAATTAATTATTAATTTAAATATTTTACACAGAGCCTGAATCACAAAAAATCCATTTCAGAAATGGTGGCATAAAGAAACAACACTACCCAGAAACCAGGTGCTTCATGTGAGAAAAAGCTAGGGAAGAGGAGCCTATCACACATGATAGAGAGAGGATCCTCAGAGCCATGGTGTAACCATGGGAGGTGCCAGAAATCCCTCACCCCAAATTGGAGGCATTGTAAATTGTTTAATTGGACTGGACTAATTTGATCTTATGATCAGAGTAATAGCAATTTTGTTTGGACATGATTCCAATTGATATGCCTTTCCAAATATGTCCAGAAAAAAATTTGGAGACCAGCTCTCCCAGAATTGCTGTTATCCACCAAAGAAGAAGTAAAATTAAGAGACAGCTTACTTGTTACACTGGGAAAGCCACAGTTCTGTGTTTTCCAGGGAGATTTTTGTCATATTTCTCTAGACAATAATATTATAGGCCTGCAGAGACAGAACTTAAAGATGTCTTTCCTTAAAACATGCAACTCTTTAGGCTATTACCTGCAAAACATCATCCTTTGCCTCATCCATCTGGATAAGTGCCTCTGCATTCTTAGATTCAGAAGTAGTGTGCAGTTGGGTCATGGACAGGCTGTGGAAGGAGGAAATTTTAGCATACTAGTGAGGTTTCTTGTAGATGCAGGAGAGAGACTTCAGCTCCAATAATTTTACTCAATCCAGAGGACTGTGTTCTGTATGGTACATTGAGGATATTTTCTTCTAACAATGTTTGCTTCTTTAATTTTATATCCTCCTAAAATGAGTCATTTTTAATAGGTAATAATGATTAATTTTAGTTTTCCATTTGTTCTAAGTTTAATGAGTTCTAGTGATACAACTTACATATGGAATGTCATCAATAGATTTTAAAAAATTACTTATTTGTATACATATTATAAAAGAAGACATGAGTTTTAATTTAATATTTTATAAATTTTATTTTATTTTATTTTCATGTGGTGCTGAGGATAAAAACCAGGACCTTACATATGCTAGGCAAGTGCTCCACCACTGAGCCATATCTCCATCTGTAATTTAGCATTTTTTATTTATAAACGTGCTTCTGTAATATTTTTTTAAAGAACAATACATTGTTTTTATTTTATTTTTTTTAAAGAGAGAGAGAGAGAGACAGAATTTTTTAATATTTATTCTCCAGTTTTCGGCAGACACAACATCTTTGTTTGTATGTGGTGCTAAGGATCGAACCCAGGCCGCACGCATGCCAGGCGAGCGCACTACTGCTTGAGCCACATCCCCCACCCCGTGCTTCTGTAATATTAAAAAATAAAATAGAACTACTATTGATGTGAATTTTATAATTTGAGTAATTATAATTGTTAAATTTTAAGAATGAAATAATATTTTATGTTCAAAACTTCATTTCATAAAGGGCAATATCACAATGCCATAAACTAATTATATTTCTCATAAAGTCTTTGGATCCAATTTAACTCAAAATATTAAAAATTTCCTGATCCTGTACTCTTTCAGTTAGGAAATTACAAATAAGAGAATCATGATAAAAGGGTTCGGAAGCACACTAAATATTTTTGAAAATCAAATGAATGTACTAGTAATTTCCCATTCCGGATTAAAAATAAACAGGAATATAATTTCCAAGTTTAGAGGAGGAATATTTGTGTTCATTCGTTCTTTATGTATTAGTTTCATGTGTGTATATATATGTGACTATATACATACATATATGCCCTTTCCCATTTCTGTCACAATGGAAATGTCTGAATCTAATTTTTCTTAAAGGAACATTTAGGTCAGTGGAATCCCATTCTACCCTGATCACTGTACTTAAATTTCTGATTTTTTCACAAACTCGGTTGTTTTTAAGTTCTTTTTTTGCTTGTTTGTTTGTTTGTTTTTTGTCTTTAGCATGAACAAATAAGTGTAAACCTATCTCTTTCTCTGGTCACTGAAACACAAAGAACAAGATGACAAAGGAAAGCCAAAGTTGTGGGGAAGAAAACCAGGACTTGAATTTTACATAACTACATCAATCAGAGAGACAGACTGCACTCTAGGACTCCTTGGGTTTCCCAGTAATGACAGTTTGACATCTGTGAAGAAGCACCTATCTGGCTTCCTATTTCATTACTTTAAGTTTAAACAGATCTTAATTTTATGATCCATATAAATTTATTGATCTTCAGCTATGTGATAACTCTAAGGCTAGACTCTGGAATGAGGAGTTCTTTAAGCCACTGTGCATTTTCTAGCTTGCATGGTAATTGCTCTCTAATTTAGAAACTGTATGATTACCAAGAGTTTTTTTAAAAAATCTATAATTAGAAAGAGGCATATAACTCATATAAGCATATGTTACATTAATACATCTGAATAAATGAAGCATGTGAGATCACAAAACAAAAACATAGAACTAAAACTACTCACAAAGCTATAAAAAGTGCTGCAATTACAAAAAAAAAATAACTGTCTTTTAGGTCCAAAGCATGTGTTTTCAAAGTCCTGTAGCTAATAAATGTCTATACCTTCTTTATTCCAAATTTATTGCTGTGCATGCATTATCATAATTTGTTTGAAGGATCATGTGTTGATATAGAGTTTCATTTCAAAAAACTCTCTTAAAAGAACTAAGAATTTTTCTTGTAACATCATCCATCACTAATTGTATTAGTACCATAGTTATATTGTGAATTTTGAGCCTATTAGAGAAGTTTGCTTAAAATTTAAAAATTCTGTGTCACTGAAAAGGTAGGAGATATATTATATTAAAGCTGACCTTATTGTTTAGGAAAGAGAAATCTGTCAAAGGAAATATATCCAGGTATTTGGTCATTTTTGCGGTACTGATCTGTGTATAATAAGTAAAATTTAATTTTATTTGCAGATTTATGGAACTGTGCTTCAAAATAAATGTGCCTTGAGAAATAATATTAGTGTATTTAACCTCTACATCTATGTCTATAAAATTTACATAATATCATAAAAATTATATGTTTTGTGTAGAAATGCTATTCACTTTATTGTATTTTGAGGAGATTCATGGATTTGGTATTTTTTCTTCAAATATGTTTTGTCAAAAATAAACAGAACTTGGTTATAAAGCTTTTTTTATATTATATCATCAATTTATGGTGACGTTTTTATTCTCTTTCAAGCACAACTATATATGAAAAATAGTGATTCTTTTTTTTTTTGGTGTCATGTTATCTCCAAAATTC